>NC_056731.1:1675163800-1675221300 GCF_019279795.1 Protopterus annectens | reverse complement strand
TGTGCTGCATGATATGTTTGAAATACATCACACATATCTGCAGCTCAGATGGCTTAGTGGTAAATTGCTGTGGCTATGGTCTGCAGGGTCCTGGGTTAGACACTTGCAAGGTCTAATAATTTATTTGCTGGGAAGAACAAGGCCTGTTGGATACGGAGTGATTAAGGCACTTGAAGCAGTTGTAAGTGGGTGTGAAATGGACAGTTATGTATGGTGTGAAATTCTTTTTGGGAACAGATTGCCCTCTTTGTTTTAAAGTGAGAGTGTGATGTTGGGGAAGGATACTAAGTATATTTGGGGAGGTAGGTGGGGTCAGAAGACAGACAAGACAGACATGACAGCATACAGGGGCAGTATATGCCACATGTGGGGTTAAACTCTTTGGACAGGGAGGGGTGTTTGGAAATCGGAAGCCCATGAGCCCCCAAATGGGAACAGTGGGACTGAAGTCCCACCCATGGGCAGTCAATACTAAACCTTCACAACCCTGAAGGTGGCTGTGCCGGGGGCTGAGCAGGAGGGGCAGGCTGACCCACTAATTGCACCATGAGACCCTGAGGCTGGCATAGCAGATCTCTCAATTCTCTGCAGAGCTCCCTACTCACAAGTCCCTGGACCTGACTTCAGATCCTGTTCGTGCCCACTCCCAGGGGCGATGAGTCCCATCCCCTGAGGTGGTTCCACCTGAAGGTAGTGCAGGACTAGCGGATGAGGAGGTCCCGGGGTGGGTCCCAGACATGCTGGGGCCCAGTGTCACAGCCATATGAGGTGGGAGAGGTGGATCCACTTGGAACGGCCTTCCCAAACATGCTATTGTGTTGCAGTTTTAGAATATATGAGGGTTAGTAATAGTAAACACAATCCAGGATTAGTTATAGCAACATGCAGAGATATTCCCATTAACCCAAAATACCAGATTTGGAACAGCTGCATAGCAAACAGAACACATGCATATATGGAACCACAGTGGCCATTACTATGGCATGCAGCTTACATTGATAGCAACAGACCACCAATGATAGTGTTTCAACATGGAACACGAATAGGAACACATTTCAATATTTGTTGTACAATAGAATATATGTCCCAAGAGTAGGTTTGGTGTAAACCTCCCCATTGATTTGTGTGTTTAGATAATTGTTGCAGATATGGTATGGGGGGAGAGAGATATCAATTAACAACTATTATATCCTTGCAGCATGAGGTCGTCTGATATTATTTTCCTGTTTATGTCTTCCAGGTGCAATGTCCCATAAACAGCTCCCTGCATTTACACCCCAGGAAAATTATGTCATCATAAATTTCATTGTACTACACTACAGAACCCTTTTTGGATACAGGGCCAATGATCTGCAGGAGAGGACCGCCCTGCGGAATGAGCTCATCCACAGGCTAAATGATGTCAGCCTGCATACAGCAGTTATGAGCAGGTGTGATATTGTTGCACTGATCTCATCCACCATGCCCATCATCGTGCTGCCTTGCCAGCCTTGGGGTACCTGCCCACCAGCCATGCCAGGAACCTGAAGATAGCATTGTGGAGGTGGGTGCCACCCACACAATAGATGAGGAGCATTCAGGTAAGGCCCCAGGGCACATTAGTAGACCCCTGTTGCTTATCCATCTTCATCTGTAAAGTATCTTCATGCATATGTCGGATAACATAGTCTGTTGCTGCAGTGTAGTAATGAACAGATGTGCATAATCTTTAGTATTGTGGGTTTGTACTGTTAATGTACTGAAATACTGCTCCCACCCTGTACCAATGCCACAGGTGTGGCTACTGAAATTACCTCTCTCACACAACTATGTAGGTCCCTCTGGTATACAATTGGGGCAGCAGCCTGTAGCTGGTGAGTATGGAGTTGTTTAGTTCAGGTTTGCAAATGCACCGGCCATGTTATTCCCATGGTATTTGCCATGCACACATTTAACACACCTAGCCATAATGCATGCTGTATATGTTCACTTATTGTTGCTGTTAACTGCACTGCATCACAGTGTTCACCATGGTGGCATATCTGAAGGGTTTGTAAGAGTCCTGCAGTATACCTAACAACCTGTCAGTGCAAGATGTTTGGACAGAGATGAACATAATGGTGGGGCAAATGGCCTACAGTAGGGACATGTCTGAAACATTAACCTTATACATTGGTTACAACAGTGCATGCACCACTATTACACTGGCAACTGTTCCTGATCTACACAATGGCAAATCACAATACCACATTCCACATCTTTTACATTCTGTAATGTGATCCTAACATGAGCAATGAATGTGTAATATGGACTCCTATGTTAGGACAACAAATATGGGGAATACATACCTTAACAAACACTGGAAGCATATGTGTGCAAACACTCCAAATAACATGTGGAAGCAGCTTTTGAGGTACTGACAGCATTTACTCTTCTTGAGTACACACCTTCCATCAAGTACAGGGCCTCATTGTCACACCAAGTAATAGTCTGCTATCCAAGAAGTATGTCCATGACATTTGGCCACTCACCTGCAACAGAGGCAGCCGTGGCTTGCACACATTTTACAAACCATGGAATGGATCCCATATCCGAAAGGCAGCATTCAGGAGTGGGGAGAAGTAACCTTACCTCACCATTGCATATACCATGGCAAACAGTGCAGACAGTCATGTATGTGACTATGAAGTATGGGACAACATTAATGTAGAAAATAGACAGATGCCCATCCAAGACAGATGACAACACAACACCAAGGGACTTGCAGGAATGTCTAGCAAGTACTGCCTGTGCAGTACCTGTGTTGACAATCACCTGGAATCTGCATAAGTGTGGCCTATGGGGTAGGGTAATCAGATGGAAGAGTTGTTCCACAGGAAACATCATCCAGGGCTCTCTATAGGTAGCATATGCATAACATCAAGTCTCTCAAAGGCATGTGTTGCAATGTGTAATGGTGTACTGAGACCAAGGCTGAAACCTACAGACAGTATTAATAAAGATACATGTGGTGCACAAGCAACACCTCACTCCACCTCAGGCCCACCATCTCCATCTGTACCTTGCTGGTGCCAGTGTACACCTTAAGGTTTGCTGTTCATTAGCAGAAACTAGGGCAGTAGACATGGTGTCCTGAATTTGGAATACTGCAAAATAACACTCATATGTGGCCTATAGTTGTCAAGCATCTGCAATATGGCTGAGGATGGGGAGGGGTGTCATCCTGAAACACAACATGAAGCATACATCCAAAGCTCTCTGAACACAGTCCAGGTCATGAATTGTGCCAGACATAACCCTGACTCCACAGCAATAGGGAAGGCACTGTGTGACCTCCAAGGGCTGTGCACATGAGCTGACCTTGCATTCCGGCAGAGTTGGGGGACATTTGTAGGACGGAGTGACCAAATAATGGCAAGTGAAGATGGGCCATGCTAGTAAACCCCTTCCAGGAATAGTGACTGCTTTAGTTCAGTTAACAGGTGCTGCAACAACCCATTGTGTTAAGGGTGTGCACACTTATGCAACCCACGTATTGTATGCATCTCATTCAGCATCTGCACAACTAACACATTTGTTTGATACTGCATTTGATTGCACAGGTCATATGTCACATATCAGGTGTGTGCAATGTTAACATATGAAGTATTATGGCCCCATTGCATATCATGGAAGAGGCTGGCATGTCAACAAGGGTGTGTGCACTTCTCATAGCCACAATAAGCTTTGAAGGTTCTCAATGTATTCAGACTTTATTGCTCATACATGCACTGCTGATGATGAGATCTGAAAATCAGAGGTCAGACATTAACTATTGACATCTGTCCTCATATCATCCCAGGTATGTGTCAAACAAACAGATGGGGCTGCGAGCAACAGAGAAAATATAACTGCCACAGATATACACATTCAGCAATGGTGTGTACACTTGTGAGGTATGGTGCACAGTACATGCCAGGGTGCTGAACAGCTGCACAGCAATATTGTGTACATGGGTGCAGTGTGTTCCAGGAGAAGTGGCATCACCTACTAACATAACTCATGCATCACAGAGATGTATAATATTGGTACCAAGCATTGAGTATAACTGCAGTGCATGCTGTTGAGTGCCATATGCCACCTCACCTGTAAGTGTGTGTGTGTGTGTGTGTGTGTGTGTGTGTGTGTGTGTGTGTGTGTGTGTGTGTGTGTGTGTGTGTGTATGCAATGATGTACATGTCTTAAATTACCTTTTTGTTTTCCCCTCACAGGTGGCGAGGTGGGTCAAGGTCCTTCCTGCAGGTAAACTGATGTAAGTGTCCATACTGACTCTGACAATAATGATAGGCATGGTGAGGCACAGGCCGGATTGTCAGTGACTGAAGCTGTGCAATCAGTTGACATACCTCTTTTATCAGCCCCATCCCCACACACAGTCACAATGCCTATACATAGCCCATCACCAATGGCCAGAGATGAGGGACAGTTGGTGGGTGGTGACATGAGACAGGGCACTGTGGTAACTATGTCAAGTGTGTCTGTATACAGCAGCCATAGCTGGATGACCAGCGAGGTACCACACAGGGAGATGTACAGGGGTGCTCATAGGAGGGCTGCTCGCCATCATGCCCCTAGCAAATGTGCTACAGCAAGTATCACCAGATGCATGTTTTGGGCCATCATGGAGGCACAGGCACATATGGAACGTAACACCAGACAGAGTTTGAGGCTGCACAGGGCTACTCATTCTGCTGTACTTGACAACATCCGTGATCCTGCAGGTGCCCACCATTATTTTGCAGAGGTCCTCAATAAACAGTTGGGTGAGATGGTGGGAATCCTTGACCGTGTGGTATCTGTGTTAGAGCATATGGTGGGAGTAGGGAGTCAGCCACATGGACATAGGTTAGCAATACCAACAGCTGGAGGTCTATGTGGACATGCAACAAGTCACAGCCGCTCCCATAGTGGCAGTACCAGCACCAGCACTGTAGGGGGGTGCTGTCCACACCACAACACAGCAGGCCATGTGCACATGGGCCTGGCCAGTTCCACTGGGGACGAGGATCCAGCGGGCATTTGTCATCATCATCAGGGGAGAGTAATAAATCTGGGCTTTTACCTGGTAGTGCCCATGGAAATCCTGGCAAGCACAGTTCCCGTGTCCATGGCCAGACACTGTGAGCTGTACAGCCTGCCATTTATGGTCTACAGCTGTCCAACAAACCCCTGCATAGGGCAGCCACATGGCAGAACTGTGTGCATACATATACACACACATCACCAACACAGCTGGGGCACCTCCATACCTGCACACACCACATCTGCACAGCCCATTTGAAAAAGAACCCCCTAGCACATACACATGATGTCAAACAAACGGATCAGCCTAGGTGTCTGGCAAACCCACAACATACCCTGTGCATATGATGATACCTACGCCACATCCCTGTCATCCATACCATCGATGCAGGGATATGTGAATATGGTTCTGATGCACAGGGTTACTATTCTAAGGTTTAGCAATGTAATGCTGTTTAACATGTTTTCAGCTGCAATGTTTAATGCTTACATGACAGGGTGTATAGCTGTCCTACCATGATGCATTATAGATGTTATTAACACTGACTGATTGTGGTCTCCATAATGTATTCAGTTTGTATTGTAGGTATCTATGTGTTAGCAGGATGTTGGTCTGCTATCGTTTCCTACAAGGGGTATGACACTGTGGTGACACATTGACTGTATCATATCCTGGGTACAGCTGAGTACAAGTAACAGGTCTCTATAACAGTTAGTGCATGTGCCAAATGGCTGATAGATCTGAGGGAGTGTATACAGGTGAGTGCATGGTGGCTGATGTCAGCAGCTCTTCTACAGTGGACAATGGTATGTGTACTGGGTGGCACACACCAAATGTTTGTGATTAACATGCACATGCAGAGGCTTTAGTATTGATGCAATACACAGAGAATACTGTACACATGGATGTACTTAATTTTGCAGTGAACTCATTTTGGCCTATGTAATTCCACCAAGACAAAATAGGCAAAACATCACATCAGTAAATAATCAGTCTGCCAGTTTAATGTCATTGACGATGGTACTGGCAGGGTATATGTCCTCTTCCCTAAGGTAGTGCAATCCTGGAGTGGGTAAACATAGGTGTGCTGGTGTGGGTGGCACAGCCCTCCACTTTGGAGGGTGTGGGGTGGTGTAGAACCACACATAGTGTGATTAACAACTACTTAACCTGTTAACATAAACTGTACAGTATTACAGCAGACTAAGTGGGGGGATACGCACAACAATAACCCCAATGAGGGTGGCTGTGCCCACAACAACCACATCCAACTATATATACCAACTCCAGTATCGCTGTACAGCTCTACAGTGGGGAAGAGGGCATTTACACATCTACTACTAGTTTTGATGGAATGAATTTCCACAAGATGATTCCTTTGAAATGTTAGTTTTGCCAGTCAGTTCTCGGACAAATGATCTCCTTGGACATGTATTTTCTGCAAACTGAAGTAGATCTCTTCACATACACATAAACTTATTTGGCAACACTGAGAGCAGAACCTCTACCTAGGTACTTATTGCTACTAATGTGTTTGGCCTTAATTGCACACACCACACAGTTTTTAGGATGAGGTGTGTCCAGAGTTTCTTGTTAAGTGAAGAAAATCATCAGGCATTGTACAGTATGGTAATGGGGGGTGTACTGGGTGTTAATGAACAATACACAGTATGACATACTGTCAAATACACATTGACAAACACATAACAGTCATAGACACATCTGAGGGACCTGGGTTTATCAGTGATAACTACCTTGTCAGTGAGTCCATTCTGTTTCAGAGAATTTGCACCATCGGGCTGGATAGTGTAATCAGTTACCTATATGGTTGATAGTGACACCGGTCCTCATATAGTAGACCTTGGGACATGTACTGGGGGTAAAATGGTGTAAAGACAGTATACCCAGTACCCACACCCCACATTGGATATTTTACTCACTGAAACCCATGATAATGCTCTGACATACCCACAATCACACATTGACCAGGACTGCAATACAACCTCTTTTCTATTTAATCAGTGCTACCACAGGGATATGCATTTATTGCACATGCCACAGGGATAGTAGTGTGAGAGTTTGTCATGGCTCTCCTAATGTCAGCAACATCACTATCCCTTATAATATATGGCAAGTTGTATTGTATTTGGAGAATGTGGGCTCAGAATGCTGTCTCCTACAAATATACACATTCACACACATACACACACTTGCCAGGACTCAGAGGGTAACCCACACCTATTTGTACTTTTCTATTATCTATTTGTGTTATGCTGGTACTGCAAGCTCCTGGTAGCCCATAAGGTGAAGAGTGTAACAAGGTACATTTAATGTCAATTACAGCAGCAGCCTTTTCTAAGTATGGCAATGGGGGATGTAGTGGGTGAGAAGGCCCTAAGGGTATTATCAGCTACAAGTTTACAAACACACAGACACTGTTTTTATCAGTAATGCGCACTGGCACATTTATCAGTACTGGGGTCCATAGGTGCAGGGGTTCCTAGGTGTGTACCAGGCTAATGTCCATGGAGAGAAGAGATGTGGGTACACTGGTATTATGCCACCTGACATTTGTCAGCAGGCCATCTATCAACTGATGCCACTTTAGTGATCCCCAGCATGACAGTTAAATGCAACATCCAATCATCTGGTTTTCTCTTGCAGAAAGCCAGTGAGCTGCTCCAATTAACATGTATGCAACAGATATTACATAACATGGCCAATGTCTGGGTTGCAGACTTGTACTCAAGCAGGTTCTGTTGACTGTGGTAGTCTAGTTGAGGTATAAATGGCATGTGGTGCATACGGGGGGGGGGGGTCCTAGCTGTGGCATTCATAACACAGCTGGGCAGACATGATAGTGTCAGTCAAACATATATTGCCTGTAAACAGCCAAGATGGATACCTGACATCTGCACGTCTGTACAGAGGACATACAGAAATCAACTAGCCAACAGGTTATGCATTAGGATGAATGTTTTGACAGATAGAAGTCTGGCACTGATAGGTATGCCATTACTACAAGACAGCAGCCCTCAATGACATGCCCTATACACATAGCAGACTACAGTTGATATCCACATATCAGATCAATATCCAGTAGCAAATACTGAATAACATACAGCGCACACACCAAGAACACAATAGTCAGTACTCAGAGTTCAGCTTTGCATGCAGGGATGTATGGTTCCACTGCTACATTCCACAATTTACTTTTACTTGGAAAAGCACTGTTAACAGTAGTAATGTAATTAATGATACAAGACATGCAAGTATGACTGCATATAACCTGGGATACCACACATGTATGAAACATGTACAAAGAGAAAAGATTGTTGTACTAGCCATGTACACTCAGGTGTACCATATAGTATACTCACACCCCTTTCTACTGTAATGACAGCACATAGAAGCGTGTTATGTATGTGTAATTAAATACACTTAGTAAAGATGTCATTACCCTGCTATTTCATCAGACTGTAATTTGATCACTGGTTACCAGGGCTGAGCTATGCTTATCAGGTGTAAGCATTGCTTAAATGTAAATGCTAAGCAGATTTGCGCATTGGTAAGTGAAGCCTACACAGTGTAAGCACCTTTTTATTTAACAGTACGTTAACACTGCTTACCCTCATGCAAACCCTCACGCAAACCCACTTAAAGCTGCTCAAAACTGTCTTAACCACTCTGTATCCAACAGTCCTTGTTCTTCCTAGCAACAAAATAAACAGCCTTTACAGGTCTTGAACCCAAGACATTGGGCAGTATAGTCACAGCAGTTAACCACTAAACCATCAGAACTGTGAAGATGTGTGTTGTTTTTTCAAATATATCATTCAGTACACATACCGAATAGTAGTTAACTGCATTTACTACAATTGTTTAGTACTTGTAAGTGAAAGTAGTGTTGAATCAGTCATGTTTTTATATCTAAATATACACATATCAGATAAATATGGTGGGATACATCTGGGAAGGTATATACAACACTCATGTTTACACATAACAAGGATATGGATATATGTTGATATATGTATACATGTAGATATGTACATACACCACACACACACACACACACATATATATATATATATATATATATATATATATATATATAGATATATATATATATAAAACATATGCCCATAACATGTAGTGGAGTAATCCTCACAGCAATATATTGCAGGTATAAATGTAGAATGTTGCTACAGTAACAAGGGTTGTGTCAACAGACACGTGTAGGAAGTCTCTTCTGATACTGACATGTACACCATGAGTTACTGACAGACATCATAAGATCATCATAGTGAAGCACCACACGAATCACAGTAATGATCATGTGGAATACAGCAGAGATATGACCAATGAACATGGACAGTTTGAAACAATCTGGTCAGTGCAGAGGTATACACAGAACTCCTTAGTGCAAGACATGTGGACCAAGCTTGACAAAGTGAATGTTTACAAGCATGTAAATGGCGATATCCCAAAAATACTGGAATAGATAAGCTCACACAGTTGATGCATTTACACACTCCTGTCTGTCCTAGCACATATTAATCAGAGGAGCAGAGGTTCCAAGCCCACATACTTCCCACTAGTTAGTGACATACATCTTCGCAGCATCCCACTGCTTTTTCAGAAATACACAACACTTATGGAGGCCAGGCAACAGTACATCTAACAAATATCTAGACATAACATCACACTAGGTAAATACACTGAGCTGCTAGGCATGTTGCAAAGCACTGTACAAACTGCAGGCAGACTGCCACATCACTGACCCAAATTTCGTATACAGGAATACACATGTTCTTGCAAATATAGCAGGTACTACAGTCATGTAACAGCACCGGTAACAGACACCAGTATGAAAGTGCATACCCACAACCAATCTCAACACAGTCAGTCACATTATGGTAAGCCTAATTAATAGTATAGCATATTGACTGCGTGAACAAAACCATCTTCATATGTGCTACTCACACACTAACCCTACATATACTGGCCCAATACACAGTGTAGTTTGATGCCTGACTGTGGTTGGGACATATCTCAGTCCTGCCCTACAAATAGATATGCTGATAGGGAACTGTAAACTGGAGATGCATGCAATGTCAGATAGAACAGAACCAAGAACAATGACATCTACCACAGCCTGTACACAGGCCAAGTAACATATTCACAATACACACAACAATCACCATAAGTACACAGACTTTACTACTGTACAGACTACAACAGAATGTCCAGGCTTTTCTTCAAATATAAGGCCTACTATATATTTAACATGTCTAGCAATCTGATATCTCACTGGCTTGTTAAAAGGTATGATGTCAGTAAATAATGATATTCTGTATGTATGCACCTCTTACTGCATGACATATGGACAATGGGTGACAGACTTGGGGGACAAAGGCACAAACACAAGGCCAGTATTGACATATTGCTGTGATAAACTGAGAAAATTCCTGGTGTAACAGGGTGTGTTGTGACATATCTCTTCTGAGGGATATGAAGTCAGTAACTCACATGGATGTCACCATGTACTGACTGCAATCATCAGAGTATGCTACTGTATTTCTAAAGATAGGAAATGTGTGAGTAACACACCACATGTAAGACTCCAAACTCTGGCCAGTCTGCAGATAGCCCTACAGGTGAGAATTTCCTCAACCACATAACACTGTCATGCCAGACTTTAAATCATGTAGAACAGCCATATCCACACAAACCCTGTTAAACCAACATTACTTCAAATGTAGAACAGCAATACTTACATTCTGTCCCCATGTCTGGAACATCCCCTTCCTGTTTGTTGGCCTGTCTCCACAGTGTATGTTGTAAGAGGTATTTCCAACTACACTCTGTGATGCTGTTTGTCAGACACCCACATGAAGTCCTGCTCACAGTGAAGGAAAGGGCCAACACCCACATGAAGTGATTAGTTATAGGAGTGTGTTTCCATGCAATTGGCTACAGGAAAGATACCACAGCTGTCCACATGCAATTAGCAAGTGGGAGACTGCAATTCATGCACAGGCCATCAGCTGATCATTAGCATTACTTACAAAACTCAAGCTGCTGCCTATGCAAAACAGATGTACTTTTCCACATCCACCAGAGAGTGAGAGAGAGAGAGAGAGAGAGAGAGAGAAAGCAAAGAATGGAAAGGAATAAGAGAGTAAGAGCCAAGCATGTTTGTGTATGATCCATGGGTTGAGAGTGGTATCTGGGTATTATAATGGTTGCCTATATTCTTTACTAATCCATCCTGTTACATAGTAATTGCACATGGCTGTGCACATTTATGTCTGAGGACCGTCTACAACAACCTCTAAAGTGTTATAAAACTGTTGGCCTTGTAATGTGGACATAGGGACATATAGGTCCTCAATGTAATGATGTAGCAAAACTCATATTGCAATGGATCCTGTCATTACAGGATCATCCTGACACCCACACAGGATACTGATGACACACACACTTACTAGTACTGAGTTTAAAACCCCTACCTGACTATGTATTGTTATAACAGTGTTATGCATTTATTGCACACACCACTGAGCCTACATGTTGCAGAACTGTCCAAATGTAACTTTGAAGGTGAGTAACATCAGCAACAGTGCTAAATAAAGGGTAAGAGAAGTGTAGTAAGTGCGAATGTACACAAAATCAGGTGTTAACGAAAACACACACTCTCTCTCAGAGAAACACACAAATTATCACAGTTGATAGGATCAGGATTAGAACTTCTATGTAACTAGTTTGTTACACTACAGTATTATGCAGTTATCACAAGTGCCACAGAGCTTATATGGCTAAAACATGGCCAAAGGGTTACTTCAAGGTAAATGACATCAGCAGACATGCCAAAGTAGGGCAATGGGAGGTGTAGTGCATGTGAGCAGCTTCAAAATCATTCATCTCCACTCCCCCACACACACACACACACACTTTCCAGTACTGAGATGCATAGGTTCATTGCTTCACAGGTGTGTAGTGGGTGAATGGGCCTGAAGGCTGTACAAGGCTAGGCAAAGGGAATACCTTGGCATGAGGCCACATGACAATAGCCTCCAGTGTGGCTAAGGGTTGTAGTCCCTGGAGTGGTCCCCAGGATTGGGTATTGTACTCACCATCCACTCATCTGGGTTACTATTGTGGGTATGTGATCTATATTCCATAACATGGACAGTGTCTGGGTTGTGCACATCTCCCACATGCATGTTCTTTGATGTGAGGAAGTGTACATGAGGTCTCTGGGGCATGTTGTGTGGACATATTGTTATATTCTGATGTAGCATTCCTGACCTCATTTAGTGATACCTGGCTATTGAACTGAGGTAGTGCCGGGATATACATTGACAGCATGATACAGGTATTCAGTGAAGTTAGTGGCATCTGTCCATACAGAGCATGTGTATAAGTCATGGTATTCCCTTTGTGGGGTACATTTGCAGACTCTACATTTGTTGCAGGTGTCCAGTGGGGAACATAGCAAAAGGGCCACTGTATGCATTTATTTGCATTCTGCAGGAATGGAACAGGGTGCTATGTCCTTTCACTTGCTGGATGACAGACACTCAGTCAGGAGATGTAACACATCACAGTACTTTCTGATGTCAGTGGCACTGTTGTGGTCAACAGGCATGTAGTCCACTGCAATCACACCATGGTTACTATATGTGAGGCAATATGCAGGGAACTACCAATATAGTGGTTGTTGCCTTGCCAAGTGTGTTTGTGTATGAGACATGGGTGGAGAGTGCCCTCTGAGTAATAGAAAGGTTGCCTATATTGTTCACCAATCCATAATGTCACATGTAGGGCTATGGATTGTCTACACCAGCCTCTCTGGTGCTTGACATCTGTTGTCCTTATAAGGTGGACATTGTGACATATACTAGGTCCTCAACACAATAATTTAGCAAAATCCACCCCACAATAGATCCTGTTATTACACAATCACAGCAATCTCCACACAGGATACTGATGACACACACTCTTACCAGTATTGAGATTCAATCCCCTACCTAGCCATATATTGCTATTATAGTGTACCACATTTACCGCACACGCCACAGAGCTTATAGGATGGATGTTGTCCCAAGGTACTTCTAAGGTGAGGAACATCACCAGCTCTTGTAAATACTGGCATTGGGTGATGTAGTGGGTGACAGATCCCAAAAATAATTTTACCCTAAACACACATTTACATTTGTCAGGGGTGAGGTTCAAACCTCTATCTAACAATCTTTACAAACCATTATGGTTACACATGTACCACATGCACCACTGACCTCACATAGTTTAGAGTTAGCAACAGATACTTCTAATGTGGATGATATCTGCAGGACTGCTAAAGTCAGGCTCTGAGAGGTGTACTGGGCGTAAATGGGGCCACAATCTTTGAGGTACACACACAAACACTTACCACATATGAGATTTAAACCCATATCAGTGTAGTTACCGTTAGTATATTGTTCCACATTTATGACATGTGCCATGGAGCTTACATGTTGGAAGTCTCTCCACAGGTATCTTTGAAGGTAACTAACACCAGCAGCAGTGCTAAAGTAGGGGTAATGGGAGAGTAGTAAGTGTAAATGTCCATAATGTCAGGTATTATCAAAGACACTCACACTCTCACACAAACATGCACAGTTTCATAGTTACCATGTCTGGGATTAGAATCCCTACCTAACTAGTATGCTACGCTATGGCATTATGCAGTTATCGCAAGGGCCACAGAACTTATGGGGGATTGCCTTTGTCCAAAGGGTTATTTCAAGGGGCTAAAGTAGGGCAATGGGAAGTACAACAAATGTGAATGGCCTCAAAAATCATTCATCTCTCCACATACACACACACACACAATTTCACAGTTGCTATGGCTGGTATTAGAACTCCGAACTAACCAGTATGTTATACTATAGCATTACGCAGTTATCACAAGTGCCACAGAGGTTATGGAGCTGGCCTTTGTCCAAAGGGTTATTTCAAGGTGACTGACTTCAGCAGGTTTGCTAAAGTAGGGCAATGGGAGGTGTAGTGACTGTGAATGGCCTCAAAATCATTCATCTCCACAGACACACACACACACACACACACACACACACACACACACACACACACACACACACACACACACACACACAGAGTTTCACAGTTGCCACGTGTGGGATTAGAACTCATACCTAATTAATATTTTACACTGTAGTATTACACAGCTATTGCAAGTGCCATGGAGTTATTGGGGCTGGTTATTGTCCACAGGGTTATTTCAAGGTGACTGACATCAGCAGGCTTGCTAAATAGAGCAATGGGAGGTGTAGTGACTGTGAATGGCCTCAAAATCATTCATGTCCACACACACACACACACACACACACACACACACACACACACACACACACACACACACACACACACACACACACACACTTGCCAGTACTGAAATGCTTAGGTTCATTGCTTCACAGGTGTGTAGTAGGCGAATTGGCCGGAAGGCGGTACAAGGCTAGTCAAAGAGAATACCTTGGCATCAGGCCACATGAAAATCATCTCCAGTATGGCTCAGGGGTGTAATCCCTGGAGTGGTCCCAAGGGGTGCGTATTGTATTCACCATCCACTCATCTGGGTTACTATTGGGGTCTATATTATAAACATGAAAACTTACCTTATCGAATCCCTAAACGTTGACCAGTCCTCATCGAACCGTAAAAACACTGAATGCCCTAAACAGCAAAATTCAAAACATTGAACTATTATACTTGTCCCACCCCACAGCCCACTACATACTACCTACACAAACAAACTAAATAAACCACATACATACACTAACCAAATCCCTACATCTAACCCTAAACTAAACCCTACTTCTAACCCTACACTAAATCCTACACATATCACCAACTATGCACTTAACTTAACATGCACCCAAACCTTAAGGTCTGTAACTATCGCACACTTACCTTAAAAAAATAAACCCAAGCAAACTAAATAATCGACACACATACACTTAACAAAACCCTACACTAAATCTAACATACATTACTATCCATGCACTTACTTTAACCCGCACCCTAACCCTAAGGTTCGTACCTATCACACACTTACCTTACAGAGCTATACCGCAGAAGGCCAACCATGACGATTCAACATTTCCAGTTTTACTCTTCTGGATGTTTGATGTTTTCATGTTTCAATATGGACAGGTCAACGTTTAGGGATTCGATAAGGTAAGAATTCGGCTTACTAATAGGAAACCTACTATTGTGGGTATGTTATCTATATTCCATAACATGGACAGTGTCTGGGTTGTGCACATCTCCCACCCGCATGTTCTTTGATATGTGGAAGTGTACTTGAGGTCTCTGGGGCATATTGCATGGACAGATTGTTATCTTTTAATGTAGCATTCCTGACCTCATTTGGTGAGACCTCGCTATGGAAATGAGGTCATGCTGGGACCTACATTGACAGCATGATACATATATTCATTGGAGTTAGTGGCGTCTGTCCATACAGGGCATGTGTATAAGGTATGGTATTGCCTTTGTGGGTTACATTTGCAAACTCTACAGTTGTTGCAAGTGTCCAGTGGAGAACATAACAAAAGGGCCACTGTAAGCATTTATTTGCCTTCTGTGGGACTGGAACAGGGTGTCATGTCCTTTTACTTGCTGGATAACACACACTCAGTGAAACATCACAGTACTTTCTGATGTCAGTGGCACTGTTGTGGTCAACAGGCATGTAGTCCACTGCAATCACACCGTGGCTACTATCTGTGAGGCAATATACAGGGAACTACCAATATAGTGGTTGTTGCCTAGACAAGTGTGTTTATGTATAAGACATGGGTGGAGAATGTTCTCTGAGTAATAGAAGTTTTTCCTATGTTGTTCACTAATCCATAATGTTACATGTAGGGCTATGGATTGTCTACACCAGCTTCTCTGGTGTTTGACATCTGTTGCCTTGTAAGGTGGACATTGTGACATATACTAGGTCATCAACATAATAATTTAGCAAAATCCACCCCACAATGGATCCTGTTATTACACAATCACATCAATCACCACACAGGATACTGATGACACACACACACACACACACACACACACACACACACACACACACACACACACACACACACACACACACACACACACACACACACATGCACACTCTTGCCAGTATTGAGATTCAATCCCCTACCTAGCTATGTATTGCTATTATAGTGTACCCCATTTATCACACACGCCATGGAGCTTAAAGGATGACTCCTGTCCCAAGGTACTTCTAAGGTGAGGAACATCACCATCCTTTGTAAATATTGGCATTGAGTGATATGGGTGAGAGATCCCAAAAATAATTTTACCCTAAACACACATTTACATTTTTCAGGGTGAGGTTCAAACCTCTATCTAACAATCATTATGGACCATTATGGTTACGCATTTACCACATGCACAACTGACCTCACATGGTTTAGAGTTAGCAGCATGTACTTCTAATTTGGATGATATCTGCAGGACTGCTAAAGTCAGGCTCTGAGAGGTGTACTGGGTATAAATGGGGCCAAAATATTTGAGGTACACACACAAACACTTACCACACAGAGATTCAAACCCATACCAGTGTAGTTATTGTTACTATATTGTTCCACATTTATGACACATGCCATGGAACTTACATGTTGGACAGCTCTCCATAGGTATCTTTGAAGGTAACTAACATCAGCAGAAGTGCTAAAGGAGGGGTAAGGGGAGAGTAGTAAATGTAAATGTCCATAATGTCAAGTATTATCAAAGACACCCACACACTCACACAAGCATGCACAGTTTCATAGTTACCATGTCTGGGATTAGAACTCCTACCTAACTAGTATGTTACACTATAGCATTATGCAGTTATCACAAGTGCCACAGAGCTTATGGGGGATTGCCTTTGTCCAAAGGGTTATTTAAAGGGCTAAAGTAGGGCAATGGGACGTTTAGTGACTGTAAATGGCTGCAAAATCATTCATCTCACCGCATACACACACACACACACACACACACACACACACACACACACACACACACACACACACACACACACACACACACACACACACACACACACACACACACACAGTTTCACAGTTGCCATGGCTGGTATTAGAACTACTACCTAACCAGTATGTTACACTATAGCCTTATGTAGTTATCGCAAGTGCCATGGAGGTTATGGAGCTGGCCTTTGTCCAAAGGGTTATTTTGAGTTGACTGACATCAGCAGGCTTGCTAAAGTAGGGCAATGGGAGGTGTAGTGACTGTGAATGGCCTGAAAATCATTCATCTCCACACACACACACACACACACACACACACACACACACACACACACACACACACACACACACAGTTTCACAGAATTCCTACCTAACTAATATGTTACACAGTAGCATTATGCAATTATCACAGTTGCCATGGCTGGTATTAGAACTACTACCTAACCAGTATGTTACACTATAGCCTTATGTAGTTATCGCAAGTGCCATGGAGGTTATGGAGCTTGCCCTTGTCCAAAGGTTTATTTCAGGATGACTGACATCAGCAAGTTTTCTAAAGTAGGGCAATGGGATGTGTAATGATTGTGAATGACCTCAATATCATTCATCTTCACACACACACACACACACACACACACACACACACACACACACACACACACACACACACACACACAGTTTCACAGTTGCCATGTGTGGGATTAGAACTACTACCTAATTAGTATTTTACACTATAGTATTACTCAGTTATTGCAAGTGCCGTGGAGCTTATGGGGCTGGTTATTGTCCAAAGGGTTATTTCAAGGTGACTGTCATCAGTAGGCTTGCTAAAATAGGACAATGGGAGGTGTAGTGACTGTGACGAGTGGCCTCAGAATCACACACACACACACACACACACACACACACACACACACACACACACACACACACACACACACACACACGCACATGCATGCACACACACACACATACACACACACACACACACACACACACACACACACACACACACACACACACACACACACACACACACACACACAAACACACAGTTTCACAGTTCTCATGTCTGGGATTAGAACTTCTACCTAACACGTATGTTACACTATAGCATTACAAAGCTATTGCAAGTGCCTCAGAGCTTATGGGGCTGAGACTCGCCAGAGGGTTATTTCAAGGTGACTGACATCAGCATGAGTGCTAACATGGGCAATGGGAAGCACAGTGTGTGAATGGGCCATTCAGCAATCCTCTGGAAACACACACACAACACTCAGTCACACACAACTTTACATTTGACAGGACTGAGTATACAAATGCTAGATGAATACTGATTTGTACTATCATATTACACAGTTATCACAAGCACCACAGACACTATAGGGCTGAAGGCTACCAAAAGCAATGTCTACAGTGATTGACATCAGCACATCATGTGATATTGGCCAATTGGATGTGTGGTGGGTGGGACAGGCCTCATGATGGAAATCTCTCTGTCACTGTCAGTCTCTCTCTTCCCCACATCTCTGTGTGTGCATGTTTGACCTATTATAGTGTGTTGGCCTTAGATATGTGTGAGTATTCCTATCCAATGTGTGTGCAAGGCATGAATGGTGTGCAATGTGGTATGTGTGCACAGACGTCTGTGACCAACAGATATGTAAAGTCCACTGGTGTTGTCAGACAGGGGCTTCATTTCTCTAAGTGCAGGAGCATGCCCAGTATGACCTTCTGTACTGAGTGTGTGAATCCATTCCAGGTAGATTGTACTCCAGTCCAGGATTTGGTGCTCTACACCTACAGCTAGTGACCTGTTTCTGCAGGATATCTGTAGATAGGTAGACAATATGGAGTCACAATAGGTGAAAGATAGTGGAATACTGTAACTATTGTGTCTGTGCTGCTTGTGTTACATGGTTGGTGGTAGTAGAGATATTCAGACATATGTACTGTTTTACACCGTGATGTATTATGTCATCAACTACTGACAGCTATACTTATTTTCTCACAGTTATTTCCGGGGAAATACAAGATGAATGAAGCTTTATCCTGTATTGTGGCCTGTAGCCTACATACTCTTGCACACTCATGCCATTATGGAGGGGTAGCTGCAGACACTTGCTGATGGGTGTGTATAAATGGTCCAGCACATTGGTACTGTGGTGGCTGAGGAACCCCTGCTTGTACATATATTGACGTAACTGAATGGCCATATCCTGGTGTGGCCATAACTTTCAGCTGTGCAGATTCACCCAGGTTACCCAAAGGCAGGGGTCATATATCTGGACAGCTCCACTTCACATTGTGGTTTATGAGCAGGTTTGTAGCCAACCCATTACTGGGTTTGCAGGCAGGGGTAGTATGGGCACACATCAGAGTTTCAGACTTCACACACTCCATGACGTCCATGCTTCTACACCCCTCCACTCTGTTATTCGATCCTCTTCCTAACATTATGCGAGTGATATCTGAGAAGTGTCCCTATAGTTGTCCCTTAATCCCAGTGGTATTTAAGGTTTGGTCCACAGTTCATGCAGTATGACATGGTGGGCATGCTACTGGGATTTTTCAACATGGCCTTGCATTTGTGTTCTGTGGATTGTGTTATGTTGTTAGTTGGGACCCCATGAGATAACATACATTGGCAGTACAGGTGAGGAACAGGCCTTTGGCAGAGGACTGTAGGGCATTTAGTAGTGATGCAGGCCTTCTGTAGCAGGCCAGTGCATTCTGTCACTCATACATTCCCAGGCTGTGAGCCACTTTATTCCCCTAGGGTGACAGGGTAAGTGTACGAGGTGTTAATGGCAGTAGTTCCTGTCCATAATAATCCATTGGTCTGGATGCTGGCAGAGTGCTGCTTACAGCTGGGGACACACGTGCATGGGACACCTCTTTAGCATGCTGCATTCTGTTGGTATTCCCATACAGAAGTGGGTGTCAAACTGTACTCATTCCCAACAGCAGGGATATGACCCATGATAAACCTGTGGCGGATAGTAGGGTGTACTGAGTGCATGTGTGATATGGAAGCTTCTTGCAGCTGACTCACAGATATACCTGGGACATTCCCCTTATGCTGCCTTGTGTGGCGACATAGGCAGTCTCTCATTACTTCATAACTGTGCCTTTTCTGGTCTGCCAGTGATTGGCCAGACTACATCAGTATTCCATACTACACAGACAACTAATGTGTTGCTAACCTGTATGTACAATTCCAAAGGTGTGTGCAGTTGACAGTTACATTTTATGTACTCTGTCTAGGGTATTTCCACCTGTGTACTGTATGTATATTGTGGGCCCAAATTCATGGCATGTCCATCTTTCAGATGGTGACAGATATTGACATCTGGACAGTGAGTATGGATGACTGCTGAATTGGGTATTGCTGAGATGCATTGTGGTTGGCACTGCAGTTGGAACATGGTCCTGTCATCAACAGTACTGCCCAAAGGCCACCAAGATACAACCCTCCATGCCTACATGCTGACCACTTCCACACAATATAGAACACACAACAACCTAACATACGGACCTCTGCATATTGTACACATGCAACAATCTATCCTGTAAATTGGGCCATCTCAAGTAATATGTGCTCCACTGTTATTAAACCCACATGTACATGTTACTGCATTTCTACATAGGATTGTGTGGGGGGGGGCACACCTGACAACTGTAAACATTTGCTATGACTGTACTGGTATTTGAGGTACTCTGTTGGCTTCCATTTCATTTTATATTCTGGCCTATCATGAAGACTAGATGCATATCAGTTGAGTACAGATCTTAGGTTTCATTGACCTACATTTCAGTTTCAGAATTCTTACTCTTGAAAACTAACATACAACTGCCAGACCTGTTCTAGTCTGTCTGTGTAGGTCTGGAGAGGGGCTGTTCGCCATTGTCTTCAATTGGAGGCCTTAGACCAGCCTTTCTTTATGGTCTTCTACACCTGTCCTAATGGCTGAGGCTGGTGATGGGTATGTGAGCCTCACTGACATGCATGTGTGTGTCCTATGGACACACATTTGGGCCACCACATGTACTGCAGTTGGATTTGTCACCTTGTCTAGTACTGCTTAGTATGTTGACACAAGTATTTGTTATGGATTTCATGCTGCTCATGTAGGTGCCCACTATCTGCTGCCATCCCATTCAGCCACCCTATTCCCTTGCATGCTCACATCTGTACCATAGATACAACTATCAGAACATACTACTCCATTCAGTAATTGATAGGAAGAGTGACTTACCTTGTGGCTGTGCCAGTACTGAGGATGGTGCTGGAGGGCTGACTATGTCGGATGCACATAGTACACTCCCTATACATGGTAAAGCACAGGTAGTGTCATGTTTGGCATCCCTTTTAGTGTATGTGCGAGTCAGAAAGAGGTGTCATTCCCTGGGTCCCTACCATATCAGTGTATGTGCTATGTGTTGTCTCATTGCCAAAGCCTGGGCATACTGGGCACGCCTCCTTCTGCCTCCATGGGCAGGCTCAGCTTGTTCCTCCTCCAACTCCCTCTGTGCCTGTTATGGCCTTGGCAATGGTGGGGGGCTGTGTGGCCCTGCCCTGTGCTGTTCCTGCTGCAGCTGTTTCTGCAGGATCATATTGAGTAGCATGACAAATACAATGAAAATTTGTGTACACGTAGCTGGAGAGTACTGCAAGGCTCCACTGGATGTGTCCAGGCACTGGAACCATGACTTGAGCATCCCAAACACATGCTCTATTATTTATTTATTTATTTCAGTTTGATTACTGGGGAAGTTCACTGGGCCCTAGTGTGCCCATTTTCAGTGGAGGCCCAGGGAGAAAAGCTCCATAAAACATGAAACAGTAAGGTTACAAAAGTATAAAAGTTACAGAATAAAGTACAGTTTACAAATATGTACATTCAGTATCTGGTCTGATCAACAAAATTAATTCTGATATATCTGATGGCTGTACTGTACAGATTCATTTGAAATATACCTTCATTACATAAGTGTGGGAATATTATACAACATATATTTAAGGTAAGGATGGATACACTTTACATGCACTCATTTGAAGTAAGATGCTATTTACAATATTTGCAAAGTATGATTCTGGTTTGTGCGTGTGCTTCATTATGGAGTTCTTGTTTGGGTGTGTGTGAATTTCTGATGGATGTCATCAGCCATGGCTCCAGTGCATAATCAGCATCCCCCACTAGATGGCCATATGGGATGTGCCTACTGGCAAATTTATGGTACAGCTGTGTCATATTCCAGATGTGGGAGTCGTGATAGCTTCCAGGGCTGCCAGCACACACATTCAGGATAATGTGCTGGGCATCGCACATGATCTGGCAGTTGATGGAGGGGAAGCCCTTGCAGTTTATGTAGACCCTACCCTGCTCGTCGGGTGGTGCTTTGATGTGTATGTGCGTGCAGTCTATAGCACCCACTACCTCAGGATATTCTGCTATTTGGTGGAAGAGGGGCATATTGCTGGCCAATGCCTCACAGGTGTTGAGGAAATATATGTGCTCACTGGCATGTGGATTATTAAGCTGGGGGGGATTATTTCCCCTGGGTCTTAATGAGCATTTATAACCAACCAATTAGGGGGACTCATTGTTTCATGTGATGATTTTCATGTATAATAAGCTTGTTTTTGCTTCTTATATTTTTACACTGAGGAAGGCTTAATAATTTTTGGGCTGAAACCAGTCTGTTTCGCCTATACATGCTTTATTAAAATATTTTTATTTTAGGCACCTTATGCCTTTGACTGCTGGCCTGTTAGTTTTTGCGGACATTTGCCTTTTTGGGGCCATGCACCTGCCATACTTGCAGGAGTGTTTCATTGTAATTCAGCTACCTTTTCCTGCTGTTGGCCTATGGGTATGGTGCTGTGGATCGTCATGGAGTATTCCTGCTAGTAAATTTTGCTAACATTAGCTTTGGTATTTATTATAAACTTCTGCTTATTCAAGTTATATCAGTTCATTTTATTGAACATTTTGGAGGTCAAGGATTTGATTTTTCCTAATTAGACTGTTCTTGTATGGACTTTTAGAACGGGCTGGTCGGAAGGCATCTGACAGTTTGATTTCCTAAACTAACATTACAGCTTTACAATTCGGATTCCACTTGTGGGATTTACTAGCTCTCTTGTGTTTGTATTTATTGGATTCTTCAATACAAACACATTACAAGGACTATGAAAGGGCTGGTCAAAAGGCGTCTGACGGTTTCTTTTTTTTAAACCTAATGTTACAGCTTTAGAATTTGCATTCCATTTTGGGGGACTTATTGGCTTTCTGGCATTTTTATTTACTGGATGCATTAATACAGATGCACCAGCAGGATTATGGTGAGAGTGTTTTTTGCATTTATATGTGCATTGGCTCCATTTTTGCTAACATTAGCCTTGATACTTATCATAATATATGCCTGCTCATTCAAGCTGCAATGGTTCACTTCATTTTATTGAACATCCTGGAGGTTAAGGATGTTTTTTCTAACTGAACTGTTCTTGTATGGCCTTTCAGAACGGGCTGGTTGGAAGCTTTTTGACAGTTTGTTTTTTTAACCTGATATTACAGCTCTACAGTTCATATTCCATTTGAGGGACTTACTGTTTTTTTGTGCTTGCATTTATTGGACTTCTTAATACATACACATAAGTAGGATTATGGTGAGAGTTTTTTACACTCATATGTGCAGCTGTCCTATTTTTCTTTTTGTTCACAAATCAACTCAATTGGGGAACATTGTGGCATGTTCGTCAAGGTTTATAATTATGGCCATCGTCATCTGATTTGAAGATTACTAACCACCCTATAGCAGTCCTTCATTTTTGACATTCTGGGACTTGCTTTTCCATCAATGATTTATCAGTGAAGCTTGTTGAACTGTTGGGCCTGGGCAATTTGTTGGAATCCTTTTGGCTTTGCCTTTGGGATATTATTCTGGACAATATTATTTTCGAATTAATAACTGCAGGATTTATGTGCTTAAATTGTATACTTATAACCTTATATTGAACGGCTGTCCATTCTGACTTTTTTGGTAGTACGGCCTGTTACAACAATTTTAAGATTGAGTGGGATGATGGCCTATTTTTCAATGGGCTCTCAATATAAATGAACATTTTGATGATTTTTGAATGTTTTTCTAAATTTTCTCATTACCTCTCAGGTGTATGCTGGTTACTTCAAAAAAACAAATACTCTTGTATATTAGCAGTTTAGATCTTGCTTACTGGTTTATTTGTGGGAAGGTCGATCAGCTAGATTCTAGTGACTTTTTTGTTAACATCTTTGCAATTTGGTTGATGGTTTACTGGCATATGTGCCTTTTATATATATGATACTTGGAATATGGATTATATGCAGACAGACTCAATATTTTGTACCTGTTGATGGGACAAGTTATGACCAACGTATATAATTTAGATTTTTTTAGAAGGCGACCATTGATGTTCAATTTGATTGTGGGTTGGCACATTATATTGTCTATACATCAGCTCCTTTTGCTTATGGTGTTTGGTTTCTGTGCTAACCTTATTCCATTTGTCAGTTTTGTGGGGTTACTCAGACTGGTATATATGGATTTTGGAGTATATATGGCTATTTTTGGGGGGTGTAGCATTGCGTATATTTGAAAGTCTCACTTTCTGATGTACACTTTTCTTCTTTGGTATGCAGTGGCTATATTAGTTCATCAAAGGTTGGTTTATGAAGAGAATTGTTTATACAGGTGTTTCTAGCCTGGCATACAAGGGATCTTTTGGAAATTTGGAATTATTATTTTACAGTGCTTCATTATTGGCACATATTATTTACGCATCAGCTATTATTGCCCCCCAAACTCTGTATGTTGTTTATGCATTTATTTAGGTTTGGTTAAGTCTGAATGTAGCCCCGATTTATGGGTTTGGTTGGCAGAAAACCAAAGTTATGTCTTTAGAAACAAACCCCATTTGGGGTAATATTTATATGTGCCTGCCTTCTTTCTTATTGACTCATTTATAGGTCAAGTCAGCCTTTTATTGGACTTGATATTGGGGCATTTTTTTCTCCAATTTCTAATTAATAGCAGGGGGGGCATTAATACAGATTTAGTTGGCGTAACTTGTTCCAAGCAATATACACATTAAAGAAATATATATATATATATATATATATATATATATATATATATATATAGATGCATTAATATAATATTTCATTATGGATCTTACTTCTTTGATAAAGGGGCTGTCTGCAGATAGGGATGACTTGAGGATTTTTTTGCCTTGGATACGGTGGCAACTAGAGTAATATGGGGGATAGGGTTTAGCTGCACAGTTAACAAAGAGTATGAGAACTTTGTGAACTAATGTTTGGCACTTAGGATTATTCAAAGCATACCAAACCAAGGATATTTCCCCCAGGAGCCTAAGGGTCCATACCCAACCCCTTGTATCTTATCTGGATGATGAATTGTTAGAACAATGAGCCCAGATTCAACAAAAGGCATCTATGGGTTTTGTGGGAACACTTGTTGCTCACTATGATCGACTGATAGACTCAAATATCGCAGAGGTAGCCTCTTTGTGTGAAGAGACTCATTGATTTGAAGTACAGGACTGCTTTACTAATTGTTTAAATTTGCTCAGCAAAGAGCTGCTTACTTTGGAGGAGCAATTGAAGGATAGGAAAATGAAAAAATTCCAATGGGATAGGGCTGATTATGAATGAGGTAAACGTTTTGCTCCCAATAAAAATGTTACATTTGTTAATGTGGACAGGAAATCTTTGAAAAGAAAGAGACCTAGGTCTTTTTTGAAAAGGAATCCCAGCTCAGTGAGTTGGACCTCAGTTGAGGATTCATCCTCCATGATGGATTCTGAGACATCATATACTGTAGTGCCTTCAGCCCCAAAACGTAGGAATTTTGATACCCCTTTAGGGGCAGGGTACAGAGGGGAGGGAGAAAGCATCATTGGCATAAACAGTGTAGAAACCTTATTGAAAGTGATGACACACAAGTAAACAACTGCAGTAATGTTTTGAACATTTCTTCAGCTGAAATGCAGCTTTTGAATAAAGGACTTAACTTTGTACTGCATTTTTTGTCTCAGAGGATTCATTAACACAAGATAGTATAGATTTTTGTTGTTTACTTAATCTTAGGTTATACTTTGACCCTGGTTCTAATACTGTTGATTCTGACATTTTCAGATTTCGTAAATCCACTTCTATGCCACCCATGCATTATTCAGTTCATCTATTTCAACACATGGTTCTCAAATATCTACACTTTCAGTCACGGGAGTTTCAGATTAACTCACATAACCTCTCGTGGATTGAACAACAAATTATTTGTGACTTACAACAAAATCGGGATCTAGTAATTTTACCAGCTGACAAAGGGGGTGCAATAGTAGTCATGGATTGGTGCAAATATGATGCCAAGGCTTGGAGACAATTGAACGATGGCCGGTACTATATGTACATGCCTTTGGACCCTGGTCTGAAATTTAAACAATAAATCGATCAATATCTTTTGTTGGCTAGGAATGAATGGATTATTCCTCAATCCACTTTGTACCATCTTACTGTCTCCAACCCTAGACATCAATATCTATATTTGTTACCAAAGATTCATAAGCATCGACATGACACCCCCCCCCCCCAGGGTAGACCAAGTGTATCTGGGTGTGGATCGGTCACTGAAACATTGTCATATTTTTTGACTTTACATCTTTGGCTGCATCTAAAATATGTCAGAGCTCATATTCAAGACACAACTGAATTTTTGCAGTTAATTTTGGACATCCAACTTGAGCCAGGGTAGTTGTTATGCACCCTTGATGTAGCGTCTCTATATGCAAATATTCCCCATTGGGCGGGTTTGTTGGCTCTTGAACAATGGCTTTATCAAGCTGAGCTCTATCCACCAGGCTTTAATACATTTCTTATTGGCCTTGCTGGGCATGTTCAGGGTACGGCTATGGGGGCATCTTTTGCCCCCATATATGCTGACCTATTTATGGCCTATGTGAAAGAGCAGTTAATATATAATGTCACTCATAACCTATACCTTGGGGAAATTGATATGTGGAGATGCTACCTCGATGATTGCTGGATGGTTTGGAAAGCTGATGAGGGGTAATTGTGTGAATTTATGGAATACATTAATGGCAATAAGTGGGGAATCCAGTTTACTGTCAATTATGATCCTTATCAAATTACTTTCTTGGATGTTCTCATCACAAGGAACTTAGATCATACTCTGGATACCCAGGTCTTCCATAGGTATCCACAATATAACTCATTATTACACGCCTCCAGCTTTCACCTACCCCATGTGACACATAACATCCCGAAATCACAGTTTTTGCATATTAAACACATTTGCTCCCATCCTGAAAAATATGAAGATTACAAATTGGACCTTATTAACAGGTTTAAATACCATGGGTATAAAACAGGCACGATACTTTCAGCCAGTAATTTTGCAACCTTCATCAATAGGAATGACCTTTTGGTATATAGGGATAAACAGCAATCAAGATCATCTGAACATAGATTGATTACCACCTATGAACGTAAATCCAATGTTTTGTTACACATTGTCAACAAACACTGGAACATATTCTTAGCGGATGATAGACCATCTGGCTTTTTAAAAGACAGATGTCAATTTTCTTACCATAGGGGTAATACCATGGGATCTTATTTTAATCATTATAAACAGGGGCTAACTTTGGGGGAACCATTAAAAACTACTTTAACTGGTGATTTGTTGCAGAGGTGTTATCCATGTGGTCATTGTTTTCATTGTGCCAGGGTGGTTAAGTCCAAACAGTTCACCAGCAAGAATACTGGGTTGGTTTTTCACATCAGGTTTCTGGCCAACTGTGGAACTGATTGGGTTATTTACCTAGCTACTTGTACGTATTCCACTTTTTACATAGGACAGACCTCTTGCCCAACAAGGATAAGGATATCTGAACACCTCAGTGATATTAGATTGAAAAAACCTAGTAATGCATTATACAAACATTCCTTGACCCATTCTACAGCATCTTTTAGGTTTACCATTATTGACAGGATAAGTGGGGACCGGGCTAATAAAATTGGTTGGCATGTCATTTTGAACAAGAAAGAAAAAAACGTGGATTATCAAGCTGGGGTGATTATTTCCCCTGGGTCTTAATGAGTATTTATAACCAACCAATTAGGGGGACTCTTATTGTATCATGTGATGATTTTATGTATAATAGGCTTGTTTTTGTTACTTATATTTTTACACTGAGGAAGGCTTAATAATTTTTGGGCCGAAACTGGTCTGTTTTGCCTATACATGCCTTATTAAAATATTTTTATTTTTAGGCACCTTATGCCTTTGAGTGCTGGCCTGTGAGTTTTTTGTGGATATTTGCATTTTTGGAGCCGTGCACCTGCCGTACTTGCAGGGGTCTTTCATTGTAATCCCTATGATATCCCCAGTTGGCCTTTGGAAGGTACCTGTGCCTAGTATTCTTAACCCTATACATACCTTGGTATCCACTGAGATAGGTTCCCCTCTGTTGGTTCTGTGTGTGAGGCATGGCTGGCACATCTCAACAATTTGCTGTAAAATGTCCCTTTCCAACCTATAGCACTCCACTGTCTCCAGCTCATGTAGCCCCTGGTAGGTTACCCTGGGTCTGTACACTCTTCTCCTCCTCACTATGAGTTGGTCATTAGCATTCACATCCTCACCACCCTCAGTGTCTTCCACATATTAATGTATGAGAACACAAGCAACCCCTAACATTTTGTTAGTTTTGTCAGGTGAAATTTCCCCATCTGTATACACCAGTGGTGTAGAGTTTGTGGGAAAAACCAGAGTGAAAGGTGTTTGCATAGTTTATAGTAGTGTGCTGGGCTGCTGCCTGTGTAATTGGCTGATTCTGGTACAATTCACCTGCCAGCTATGCTAGTTCTCTTTGATTGCCTTCCTACTGCTGCTGTTTTCCCTTCCCATTCTCTTCCTGTTTAAGCCTGGAGGTGCGCCGTGCATACCTAGTGCTCAGATGTGAACAGAGCTGCTATTTCCTGTGTGCTTTTTGTTTTTTTGTTTAAAACCCGGTGCACACCATGCACACTGGTTTAGGCAATGTAAACACTGCTAGACAGCCTCAGACACACACACCCTTCCTTAGCTGTGCTTAGCTAAGGTCAAACACAGGCCACAGAGTTCCAATAAGTCTACAGCATGCATGACACTCCCCCCTTATGGGGTTATTTGTGTCTTATACTTATACCATGGTGTTGCTGCACCTACCCGGTTGGGTGCAAGCTTACACTGAGAAAATCTGTGATTCAGTATCAGTCCCCTCTTTTGCATAAACCAGAATGCTAATTCTTAGTTACCACACTCACACTGAGCCTTCCCCCTTAGCAACCACTATTCCCTGGTATTATTGTCTTATGCATGCCATTGACTATCGTGGCAAAATGCTGATTTGGATTTAAAAGCTTATTTCCAACTTTTTTCTTATTTTCAGACCGATCCTGTTTGCGCACCGCTGCCCTATGCTTAGACATCCGAAATCATCCAAAAAAAAAAAATTAAGTTATTTTTTATACTTTTTTCAACTATTTCCCATGCCAGTGGCCATATATTTGGCTATTGGCATGCCTACTACATTGAATACATGCTTTCTTTGGAGCTGTCATGCCTTCATTTTGTAATTTGCAGAAATGTATTCGGTTAGTAACCAAATACATTTCTGCAGGTTGCACTATTCCTGCACAAACGCCTGCCTGCTTCCTGGATTGCTAATTCACCTCATTTGCATGTTTTTCACTGGCATATGGGGTAATTAGAGCAGTGTTGTATGCGCAAGAACAATGTAGGAGCACTCGTGCACATCCCTGGAGCTTGTTCCTGGATCGCTCGTCGGCCATATTGCATTCAGCAGCACTTGCACTATTCCTGCACTCTGTGAAGAGCTTGCTGAATCCGGGGGATAATCTTTTACAAATATCTGGGATATAATATTCCTGCATGGATCTACTAATTAATATAGCTGCTTGGTAAAGTATGGCTTCTCCTGCCATCTTGAGGTATTCAGGTGGGTGGTTGTCAGCAGCTGTGGAGCAAGGTTTAAGTTTAAGTAGCAGGTTTTTATAGTAGATAATACTGCAGGTTTTAAGGATTGACTTTGTATGACTAAAATTAAATCTGTATAATGATGGATCTCTGGTTATGAAATGGAACTGATGGTGTGGGAGCCAGAGTTGTATGATGTCTGTCAATTTCACATTAGTTGATTAAGTAAATTAAGTATTCAGGACTGAAATCATAAAGACAATGATATCTTTTCTCATAAACTATAGATTCATAGACATTGTGTACAGCAATCATTTTTTAATAGGTGTAGAGTGTGAAATTCACTCTTACATAGGGTTACCACCTGTCCCTCTCTGGGCAGATATGTCCCATGAAAAACCCTAAAAAGTTGTAAATTTCCTGTGATTTTAGGACACAAAACATTTCCTAAGTGTTCCTTAATAGTTATATAAAACAGTTATTTTGTATCTGAAACACCTAAATATTATAAGAAATAGTACAAGCAACTCAAATGCTACAAGAATAAACTTCTATGTGGGCAAAAAAGTGAAACTCTGTCCTTTGCACTGGCCTTGGGTATTTTTTGTCCTGCAAAATCTCACATTTTTACAAAAAAATGTCCCACTTTGGACATTTGAAAAGGTGGCAACCCTTCTCTTATAAAAATGAGGACTCTATAGGAAAATACTTGTTTGTGCTTGGTAAAGTCCACCAAATGTAGAACTGGTTATATTAATTGATCTGTAGTGTAGTATAGTGCCCAAGTCTTCATATGCATGTAGGGCAGGGTTGCAACATATGAAAAAAGGATATGAAGTTATTTAAATTAATTTTTAACTCCACTGGATTTTGAGCATCTAATGTTCATGACTATAAGAAGGTGCTATTGATATTTGCCTCCTAGCTATGTTTCTTGCTCCTTCAACTTATTTTGAAGCCTTTGAGTTTAATGTATAATAAATTAATTTGTATTTCAGTCTCCTAAATTCTGCTACCTTGGCAGCATACCTCTCAACTAACCAGATTTTTGTAGAATGTCCAGATTCTTGCCTCAACTGTTTGATCTGTTACTCAAAATATGTGGTTTTCTAGCAGATCACTTAGGGACTGAAGTCCTTAAATAATGACAAACACTTGAGTTTCAGACTTTGCACCCTTCAGAAAATGCACACTAATGCAAAGCTTGTTATTCTACTTTCTAAGTTTATAAGTTCAACATTTAAAAATTCTCCCAATTTTTGTAGTTTTTCTCCCATCATTGTTTTTCACTTTGTCCAGAATTCTTGTGCTAGGAAGTTGAGAGATATGGCAGAAAGCTTTCCGCAGCAGTTATTTATCTTGCTGTGCAATCATTAGTTGTTTCAACTACATATGCTAGGAAATAAGAATGTAAAATGTCTATTTTCATAGTGAAACACTCTATTGCCACTGCAATGGAATTCAAATGTTTCATAATGGCTTTATTTCTATTATCATTATTCAGAGAGTGGTTTTCTGTAGCCGGCATATCAAAGTTATTCTGACAGGAATTGGCACACAATTTTATTTACTTTGTAATCATATAGTTTAACAGTTGTAATCTCCTTTTTTCAAAATGTTAAACTTTAATGCAGATGAATGAGAAGTACTAAGGACCTCGTGCAAACTGCTGTGACAACTGTGAAGCATTAGCCACACCCCATTCATAAACATTGTTTATATTTAACTAAATTTAACATATCCACAAATGCCACTCTGATGTCATACAGCTCTCTGTTGTGCATTCTGATTGTATCATGTGGTATGTGTAAGTGTGTGTTTGTGTGTGTGTGGGGGGGTGCCTACGCTGACAGCTAGATCAAACTAGTAAAGACTCAAGTATGAGACATTACATTTGTTTATGTGGTTACATGGGTGAGGTTTGAGACGAAATGATTAATGACAGAGGATGTGGCTCTCAATGAGTTTGGAGGATTCATAGACAGTATTTTTTTTTGTTCCTGATTTATCATCTCTAATGGCTATTAAACAGATAATGATAGTGTCTGGTACAACAGCTGAAGCTCTATTCAATGCAACTGAAAAGTGGGTGGTTATTGAAGACTGCAGGCAATCTGTTATTGCTTCCTTTTATAAAACTGGAAAGAAAGAACACAGAACATATGGGTCAATCAACCATATTTAGAAATGTTATAAATATTATTTGGATAAAAAGACTGGAATTCATTTTAGAAGTAAAACTCAGTTACTAAAGCAAATGGCTTCCCAGTATATATGGATTTATAGGATATTTTAATAATGAGCCTGTTTCTGCACCATAGAACAGGATAATTATTTAGAAATCTGAAAGGGAAGAGTATGGGGGAAACAGAATTGTGAGTTAGTCAAGGATTAGCTGTTGGGTATGTTTCTGAAGTGAGTAATTAGTAGGAATTATTCCAGAAATTACATCAGCAGGAAGTGCAGAGGAGTACATGAGTTGGGATGTTGGTATAAGGTTAAGATGTTTAACTCACAAACACAAACTGCAGGGTTTGTTTCTCACAAAAGAGAAATTGGCTAGGCTTAAAGTGGTCCACAAGTGTATTTAGCCTAGTGTTTGCCTATGAATCAGATGAATGCATTTGTATAAAGTTTATCCTTGCCTCTAAAAATACAATTTCGGCACATATGGATGATTCAAAGACTCTGTATTAGAAGTGCACATACTCTGGGATGGGTCTATACTACCACGTCGAAAGACATTTTCTCCAAATACATCTTAATCGACACAGTAATATCGACTTGTCTAAAACCCGAATCGCTGAGTCAGCAATTTTTTTCCCCGGGGGAAAATTGTTTGGCCATACGGAAAAGAAAAACACACTTTCAAACCCTACAATGTGAGGGGCTTCACCCCCACACTCACTGATGTGGGGGGCTGTGCCCCTCTAACTAAATATACCAACTCCGAGATCACACTACAGTGGGGAAAAGGGCAAATCCCCAATGATGGCTGAATGATTTTTTTTCCCCTGGGAAAAAAGTTCACTGACTTGGCCATTCCGGCTTTAGACAAGTCAGTATTAATGTGTCGATTAAGATGTATTTGGCGTACATGTCTTTTGACATGGTAATATAGACCCCTCTGGGACAAGATTAAAATATAAATTCTGATAGTGACAGTAAAGCACTAAATTCTGAAACTCCCTACTACAGCTTTAAAACATTTTTTTGCAGGCAGCTTCGCCCTCCTGTATTACCTTGACAGGTAAGGGACCTGCAACACAACATAGCTGCTATTTATATGAACTTCTGGGTCACTATAGCAGAGAGTAAGGAGAGTATTCAGAAATACCATCCACTTGGACTTTGCATGTATACCAGCACGTCTACCTTTATACATAGTTCCTCTTTTGAGTTTATGCCATCAAGTACCCTTGTTCAAAAATTTACTGAAATAGTTCGACAGTAAATCAAAATATGTAGGAATGATTTCATGAATTAGAAATATGCATGGTTATATTCACACTTTTCCTTAATTTGAGTAAAAAAAAAATGAAACTCGGAGGAAAAATCTTAATCAGTATCAATATGAATTTGCAGCTATGGCTAGGGTTAATATCTGGTATTAATTCATAATCTAGTAATAAAGGACAAACAGCTTTTAACTCAGTATTAGTGATTTACACATAATTTCCCAACAGGCCAAGTTGAGCAATTCAGAAATAGGAGGAAGAAAAGCTGAGCTAATTGTCTGTCTTCCATGCAACTCAGCACTGCGTTCTGAAATGTCCTCTTTATAGCAAAATGTTTGTGCACAGATGGATTGCAGAATACAATACAAATGCTGCTCTAACTGCCTTGTATATGATCATAGGATCATAGGATCATAGGAAGTTACCAGGCTAATGGCCCTAGAACCCTTACAACTGTAGCTAAGTTCTACCTTATTTCCATGGTCAGCACCTATTGTACTTGTCCAAGAGGGACACAGGTGAACCCCCAGGGTGAATTTATGATTACCCATCCAATCATCAAGACTGCCAATGAGGTGCTCTGTTTGACTTGAAGTGGGACTCTGTTCCAAAGGTCTGGTAATCTCTGGGAGACAAATCTGTCCCTCCAGCAGGTTCTATTAAAGTTGCATACCAGGTAAGGTCTTTAGAGCAAGTAACCCATGTACCATTTTACTTGCAGATATGTAGCATTTCAAATGAAGCAGGGTCAGAGAATACCTTATATGCAAGGCAGAGATTGCCTCTGAGTAGTCTGTATGAAACAGAATTAAGTGACAGTGATTTCAGATGATCCACATAGGACAGATACTGAAGACCTTGAATATTCCTTGTGGGAAACCTCTGTGGTATCTCCAATTCCTGCAGGTGTTTGGAAAGGTACATACCAAAAGGGGCTTTGTATTCAATTATTGGACTGATGAGGGAAGAGTACAGGGAGGTTATAACTTCTTCTTTTCTGGAGGCAATGCCCTTACTTATGAGATGAGCTATTTAGAATGTCCTTCATACCACTGTGGAGAAATGGTGATGAAAAGTAAGGTTGCTGTCAACCTTCATGTGTCCATGTCTCTCACCACTGAGTGCATACTTTGGGTGTTGCTATTGCTGTGGTAATTAGCAGGAACATTACTCTTACTGAAAGGGATGATAATACATTTTTTTTGCATTGAGGTTCAGGCCATAGCTTTGGCATCAATCATTTGTTTGTGTAAGACCCTCTTGTAGGATGTTGACATAATTTGGAGATTCTATGACCACCCCCAGTTTACAGCCATCATCAAATGTTGTCAGCCACAGACCTTTAGTTGTTTCTTGTACTTTGGAGAAGTAGATTCCAAACAGTAGAGGTCCCAGGAATGACCTCTTTAGAACACCACTGGTTACAGGTCTGCTGTTGGAGGTGGATTCGTCTGTTTTGACTATATGTGTTCTATTAGTGAGCCAGTTAGTGACACATCTAATGATATAAGGGTTCAAGGAAGTGCAGTAATTAATTTTCCTGTTTGCATTTACTTTTGGTTAAGATAATTTATCCATCTCTGTTTCAAGGTGTTTCCTTAGTGCACCCCAGCCTAATGCACTGCAACATCAGGATGATGGAGCTAATTGGCTCAATGAGTGAAAACCGACTGCACCAAGATATCTTGTGGCTGAGTAGGTAAGAAGTAAATGGGGATTACTGCAGCATACAAAACTACTTAAATTGTTATGCATCAGGCCCCTAGTTGGGACTTTCTTTCAGAATTGTAATTATTGATTAAGCATATACCGTAGTGATCAGTCAACAATACTTCTTAGTTCCAATACAGAGCTTTTAATTCTATCCATAAGTGTTGCAAGTTAGTGTTAATGCTTTTTTTTGAATGGTGCTCTAAATCAGGAAGAAAGTAGTGAAAAGAAGAACATGGTAGTTTGGCTTATGTCACTGTTCGATCACAATATTTAGTATTGTACAATAGAAAAATAAAAATCAAGGCAAATAAAATATTGGAGGGGTCTTAAGAGGATTGAAAGCTAAAAATAGTGACATAAAAAAAGCATGCCTTAAGTGCACTAATTTAAGAATATATTAAATATCAGTGAGGGCTTTTTCCTTAATAATAAAGACTATCAAATAACAAAAAAAACAAAAACAAAAAAAAACGGCCATTCATGCAATCAGTTTCATAGGTTCATAGGTTCATACTAGGCTATCTGCCCGAGGGCATTTACAAGCCTAGCCCATAGTTTTGTGGCTTACGCCACCCCTTTAGTTTGGAGAACTATGCCCATTATTTTGCTGTGCCTCTGTCGAGCAGTGACACTGAGGTAATCCCTGGGGTATATCTGCGATCTCCCATCCATCGGTCAAGATTCCTATTGAACAAGGCCAGCGAGGTGCTCTGCCTCACATATACCGGGATTTTGTTCCACAGCATAGGGAGTCTTTGGGTGATGAATCTATCCCTCCAGCACGTCCTATTAATAACCGTGTCGAGGTTTAAGTCTCCCGCCCTTGTGGCTCTGAGGGATCTAGATTTTTTGAGGTGAAGCATTTTCATCAAATCTGGGTTTGACATGGCCTTGTATGTCAGGCACAGGCCACCTCTGAGCAAGCGGTAAGTGACTGAATAGAGCTGGAGTTCTTTCAGTCGGGCAGCATAAGACAGATTTTTGAGACCCTTTATCCTTTTGGTGAGGAACTTTTGTGGCCTCTCCAGCTGCTGCAAGTGTCGGGTCAGATACATTCCGAATGGGGCATTGTACTCAATCATTGGTCTGATGAGTGATGAGTATAGGGAGCCTATGACCTCCCTTGATCTAGATGTGAATCCCTTCATGATAAGGTGGGCAATGTAGAAGGTCTTCCTAATGACTTTAGCAATATGTGTGTCGAATGACAGGCTACTGTCAACCTGGGTCCCCAGGTCCCTGATAACTTCTTCTGTGCTCAGTGGATTGCCACCTATATGGTAGCTAGGGGTAACCTTTTTTTTCCCGAAGGGTATGACTATGCATTTTTTGGCATTTAACTTTAGGCCATGGCTCTGGCACCAGTTATCCCTTTCTGTGAGACCCTTCTTAAGGATATCTGTGTCAGATGTGTTTTCGACTACGGCGCCCAGTTTGCAGTCATCTGCAAACTTTGTTATATAACCCTCCTGTGTTTGCTTGTACTGGAAAATAGATGCCAAACAAGAGTGGGCCCAGGACTGAGCCCTGTGGGACACCACTTGTGACAGGCTTTGAGTCTGACATGGCGCCAGCAACTCTGACCCTGTGGGTTCTGTCACTCAGCCAGTTTGCAACCCATCTTGTGATGTATGGGTTTACATTTAAGCTGATGAGTTTTTCAATGATACCCGAGTGGGGTATTGTATCGAAGGCCTTCGCCAGGTCGAGGTAGGCTGTATGGACGGCCTTTCCCTCATCAATGGCCTTGGTGACTGTTTCAAAAAAGTCAACCAAGTTTAAAAGGCATGATCTGCCTTTGACAAAGCCAAACTGGGTTGGATCCAAAGTCTGCAAATTCCCTATGTCTTTATTTATGAGATCCATTATGATCCTCTCCATGGCTTTGCAGATAAGGCTTGTCAAGCTAATGGGACGGTAATTTCCAGGGTCGGTGGAGGCACCGCCTTTGTGAAGTGGGACCACAGTCACTGTACGCCACTCCCTGGGTATGTATCCAGAGGTGAGACTAAGATTAAACAGCTGTCCTAACTGCGGGTTTAATTCCTCATTGAGTTCATGGAGCACACAGCCGGGGATACCATCAGGTCCCATGGATGCTGTGTTTTTTGCCTTGGAGAGAGCAGTTCTCAGCTGGGCGTTAGAGATGTTTGGGGGGCCACAATCATTTGGTATAGATATCTCTCCTTTTGGGGGAGGAGTTTGCACTGAACCTGTCAGCCAGTATGTTGGCAATGTCTGTAGGATCAGTAATCTTCACATCATTTTGAACTAATTCTGAGCATATCTGGGAGTTTCCTCCCAGGTTTCTAACATAGCTAAAGAAGGCCTTATGATTGTCTTTTGAGTCCTTAGCTATTTTTCTCTCAAAATTTGCTTTGGATGATTTTATGAGAGCTCTTAGCTTTTTACTTATAGTGATCAAAGGTGTCTTACCTTTTAAGGATTTTGCTCTATCTTGTAGTAGCTTCCTCCTTTTGTTGTAGAGTTTGTTTATGGCTGGGGTCCACCAGACTGGACGCTTGCCTTTGGTACAAAGAGTCTTTGTTTTGCTTGGGATTGCCTGATCCATGTAGTCCTGCAGGTGCTGGTAGAAGGCATCTGTAAGTGATTCAGCGGCTTGAGTACTGTTTACCGCTGGCTCGGGGGCCTTAAAGGAGACCACACTAGTCTTTAGAAGTGTGAAGTCGGCTTTCGAGAAGTTCTTCGCTGTGGTCTTTTTTATTTCAGGTGTGGGTGGGATGAGGACCTCCAGCGAGATTAGTTTGTGATCTGATCTCACCAGTGAGGGGTATACTTCCGGTGTTGAACATTGTGCTCCTATGTTCGTGATGATGAGATCAAGTATGTTTTCTCCTCTTGTGGGGATGGTGACTAGTTGTTCCATGGCATTTGAGTTTATGAATTCCAGGAACTTTTGGGCTAGAGTGTTTGGGCTTGAGTAGTGTTCCCAGTCTATATTAGGGTAATTGAAGTCACCTAGTATGATGGTGTTAGGAGATACATTTATCCCCTCCAGTGTTTTCAGGAAAGCCATGTGAGGTTCCTGAGTTTGCGAGGGTGGCCTGTAACATGCTACAAATTGCAGAGCAGTCTTGCCAATGGTTAATTGCACCTGGATGGTCTCCGATGCATCGTATGCCACCAATCTTGAGGTGTGGGTGTCCTTGATGAATATGGATACCCTCCTTTCTTGGTATTATCCGGATTTTGGGGCCGAACGCATGATATGAGGTAAAACCTGATAGTGTTGGGGTGCTCTCAGGAGCCTTGAACCAGGTTTCTGTCACAGCACAGACATCGATGTTCTCCATACTGAGAAGGGCCTCGAGTGCGTGCATTTTGAGGTTGAGACTTCTGGCATTGAGCAGCATTACCCTTAGTTTTTCCTTTATTGTGTTCTAGGGTGGTAGGTTTAGAATTTGAGCCTTGCCTAAAAGGCACTATGGGGTGGCAAGAGCCTTTGCCAATATCCGAATCCCAGGGTGACAGGTGCAAGCCGCCCTTGCTAAGCAGCGTGGCTTGTCCAGCATGTCATCCCAGGCAGACAGACATTGGATTCCTTTGAATGACACCAGAGTTTAAGCCAATTGTTAAAGCTGATCATCTTATCTCTGTATTGTGGCATCATTCTTGGTGAAGGTAGGATACTGCTCAAGGTCAGGGTCATACCTGCCTGGGCTACATAATCAGAGAGCTCCTCAATGTCTCTTTTCATGTAGTCCAAGGAGGTACATCTCAGGTCGTTTACACCAGCGTGGACAATGACTGAGTCGTACTTGTACCTGCTGTTGAGAGACCTGAGTGCTTGCGTTATGTGGCGGATTCTAGCGCCCGACAGGCAGCTTACTGTGACCTTCTCCTTACTCAGTCTGGTGAGCGGGACGTCAGTGTGTCTGACTATGGAGTCACCAATGACTAGTGTGTCAGGCACTGTGTTTGGCCTTAAGGGCTGTGACTGTTTGACACTCTGACTGTGAGGTCTATGTGTTGCAGGTGTTGTGTTCTGAGGTGTTAGTTGTTTGGGTGTCTACTTTGGTGGCCTCTGCTGTTTTGGTAGATTTTTGATCAGAGCCTCCAAGTATGTATTTGTGTGTTTATGTGTATGATTTGAGGTTGTGATGGTACTATGTGAGACTGGGTCTATAGTGTGTGTGGTTTGCATAACTTTGTGTAAGACCCTCTTGTAGGATGTTGACATAATTTGGAGATTCTATGACCACCCCCAGTTTGCAGCCATCATCAAATGTTGTCAGCCACAGACCTTTAGTTGTTTCTTGTACTTTGGAGAAATAGATTCCAAACAGTAGAGGTCCCAGGAATGACCTCTTTAGAACACCACTGGTTACAGGTCTGCTGTTGGAGGTGGATTCGTCTGTTTTGACTATATGTGTTCTATTAGTGAGCCAGTTAGTGACACATCTAATGATATAAGGGTTCAAGGAAGTGCAGTAATTAATTTTCCTGTTTGCATTTACTTTTGGTTAAGATAATTTATCCATCTCTGTTTCAAGGTGTTTCCTTAGTGCACCCCAGCCTAATGCACTGCAACATCAGGATGATGGAGCTAATTGGCTCAATGAGTGAAAACCGACTGCACCAAGATATCTTTTGTGGCTGAGTAGGTAAGAAGTAAATGGGGATTACTGCAGCATACAAAACTACTTAAATTGTTATGCATCAGGCCCCTAGTTGGGGCTTTCTTTCAGAATTGTAATTATTGATTAAGCATATACAGTAGTGATCAGTCAACAATACTTCTTAGTTCCAATACAGAGCTTTTAATTCTATCCATAAGTGTTGCAAGTTAGTGCTAATGTTTTTTTTGAATGGTGCTCTAAATCAGGAAGAAAGTGGTGAAAAGAAGAACATGGTAGTTTGGCTTATGTCACTGTTTGATCACAATATTTAGTATTGTACAATAGAAAAATAAAAATCAAGGCAAATAAAATATTGGAGGGGGTCTTAAGAGGATTGAAAGCTAAAAATAGTGACATAAAAAAAGCATGCCTTAAGTGCACTAATTTAAGAATATATTAAATATCAGTGAGGGCTTTTTCCTTAATAATAAAGACTATCAAATAACAAAAACAAAAACAAAAACAAAAACAAAAAAAAAAACGGCCATCCATGCAATCAGTTTCTTTAAATCTGTGCCACAGAATCATGTGACTACTTAGTGCTGATGAATGAATAATAATATAAATTAATTATTTATTATTTATTATTATTTATTTATTTACATTTGTTGACCGGGAAAATCCAACCGGACACAGGTAATTTTTCAGCGGAGGCCAGGGGAGAAAAGCTCCACAGTAAAAACAACAATTAAAAACAGCAATTAATTACAAGTTACAAGAAGTATAGGTAGGATTTGTTTAACAATAGTAGTAAACAGTTATAGTTCAAAATGAAATTATTTAGTTAAATGGTACAACACTTATATCATTGGTGCCATAAAGACTAACAAGTATTTTAATAGCTGAGCTAGCAGCTATTATCCTAAAATAACAGTGGCTAAGATGACAGCTGAGATATAGGTTTACAAGCAATGTACTTAGCTGCAATCCGAGGTAGTTAGAGGGGTGGAAGAAATGGATTAGAGAGGTTGGGGTAGAGATGTTAGAGAGCTTTGTTACAGGGTCATGTCCAGTGCTCTTTTAGATGAGATTTTAGAGCAGCTTTGAAGTTAGTGTGTGATGACACAGACATTATAGTGTGAGGAAGGGTATTCCATAATTTTGCTATGGAGTAGGAGAAGAGAGCTTCTCCAGCAGAGTTCCTGGTTTTAGTTACCTGTAATTGATTTTTGTTGCTGGAGTGTAGTGGTCTAGTGGTATGATAGGGTTGGAGTAGATTTTGGAGGGAGGGGACTTTTAGAGGATGATTTAGTAGTTTGTGGGTGAGTGAGAGTTGGTACCATTGAAGGAGGTGAGGGAGTTCTAGCCAGCCTAGTTCAGTAAGTGAGGTGCAGTGGTGGGTACGGTAGTTTGCGCCATTGGCAAACTTTGCTATTTTGTTGTAGCAAGCTTCGAGTTTACCTAACTCACTTTGCCTTAGGTTGGTAAATATTGGAGAGGCGTAGAGCAGGGTTGAGATAAGGTGGCTATTTGCAACTGAAATTTTGGCTGTTTTGGTGAGGAATTGCTTATTTCTGTATAATGCTCCTAGTTTTTTGGGTACTTTTTTATGGTTAACGAGATGTGGATGTCAAACTTGAGGTTATTGTCAATTTCAACTCCAAGTAGTTTGGTGTAGTCTGTTGGGGGATAATGGTGTTGTCATTGGCTTTAATATTAAATTGGTGGGTGTTTAGATTGTGTTTGGTGGGTTGGAAGATGAGGACTTTTGTTTTGTTTGGGTTAAGTATTAATTGTGCATCTGAAAGCCAAGTTTCAACTGAGGAAAAGGCTTCCTGTGTGCTCTTTTGAAGTTCAGGTAGGGAGTGGGCTGAGCAGATGATGGTGGAATAATCTGCATACTGTACAAGTGTAGCTTGTTTGGTAGCAGAGGCTAGATTATTAGTGAATATGGAGAAGAGTAAGGGTCCAAGGATGGATCCTTGGGGAACACCTACTGAGACAGGGAGTTGGGGGGGACATATCATTATGCCAAACAGCGGATTGATGGTGGTCATTCAGGTAGCTCTGGAACCAGTTTGTGACAGATTGAGAGAATGACAGAGTATTGAGGACAGTGATGAGTTTTTTATGAAAGACCATGTTGAATGCTTTAGATAGGTCTAGGAAAGTTGCACAGCTGAAATAACCATTGTTTTTATGTTGAAGGATTGTATTAGTGAAAGCAAGTAAGGCAGTGGTTGTGCTGTGGTATGGTCAGAAACCATGCTGTGTGTTAGATAGGAGGTTGTTGGCAAGGAGGTAGCCTAGAGCATGAGAGTGGATGCATCTTTCAAGTATTTTTGTTAGGGGAGACAGAATTGCTATGGGCCAGTAGTTGGTTAATTCTGTGGAGGGCCCACCATTGTGGAGAGGGATAATGTGGGATATTTTCCATTGTGAAGGGACATAGCTTTCAGATAAAGATCGTTTAATCAGGATTGCAACTGGGTAGGCTAAGGCTTCAGCTGCAGTTTTAAGGTACTCAGCTGGGAGGTTGTCAGCTGCTAGTTTTGTGGGCTTTAGTTTCGATAAGAGTTTTTTTATGTTGGAGGTAGATATAGGAGAGAAAGCGAATGCAGTGGGCAGATTACTAGGTGTAGTTGGAGTGGGTAGGGGAGTGAGGTTGTTTTGTTTTATTTTGTCATTGTGTTATTTTATTTTATTTTTTGTTTTGTTTTGTAAATAATAAGCTAATGACTATTGTACATGTAGATTCATAGGCTGTTACCAGTCTAACAACCTGGGGAGCCTTTCCAAACCCAGCCAAGTTTTCTCAAAAAAGGGAATTGCGTATCAGGCATTCATAAGCTATCTCTGTCCATAAGGGACATGGGTGCTGTGCCTAGTATAAACTTCCTGTTCCCCATCCACTGGTGTAGATTGTGCTTAAACTGGATAATAGATGAACTTAGCTTCACATGGATAGGTGAGGCTATCCTATGCCCTTTCGATATGCCTATGTGAAAGGCATTAAACCTTGTACTGTTGGTGTATTTTCTGTGATTTTAAACCATGTCTCCATTACTACACAGATGTCTACACTCCAGGGAGAGGAAGACTAGCAGGGAGTGGAGTTTTTTTTAAGACTTCCAGCATTGAGTATTGCTGCCTTCAGATATTCCTTCATAGGTTCAGTTAAGTCACTATGTTTATCAGTCTGGCATTGCCTAACAAAAGGCCCTATGGGGTTCCAGAAGCTAAGCCAATTGTTAAAATCAATAATTTTCTGTTGGTAACATGGCATCATCCCTGGAGAAGGTAGTATGCTGCTCAGTGCTAAGCTCATTCCTGCCTGAGACACATAATCAGTGAGCTTGATCGTGTCTCACTTCATATAGTCAAGGGAGGAATGTCTTAGGTCATTAGCATCCACATGGACTATGAAAGAGTCATACTGGTACATGTACTTCAACTACCTGAGTGCCTGTCTGAATTCATGGATCCTCGCTCCGGAAGAGCACCTAACCATGGCTCTCTCCTTACTCAGTCTGGTGAGGGAGAGATTAATGTGCCTCACTGCAGAATCCCCAATGACCAAGAAATTTGGCTGTGGACTGGTTTGCTTTAAGGGCTTAGCAGTAGAGGCAATGGACACAGTAAACTATATGTAGCTGTGGGTGGTGTTTTAACAGAGTATTTACATGATCACTAAGAACCCTTCTTTGACTGTACTCTGCAGAAGTTCTTAGTATTTTAGGAAGGTTACCTGTAAGTACCTCGGCATAACTATCCTTATGTGTAGAGTGTTTAGTCTATACAGTAGGTATGGAGCAAGTGTCACTAGTTTTGGTTGTATATGAGAGTTTTGCCTCCAGAGTTAAAGTGTATTTACACCTCTCACATACTTTATCTGTTTTATTAAGACTAAGTGGGTTGTCAGTGTACATGAGGCAATTGCTAAAATTCCTCAGAATACCCATTGTACCCATACTGGCCAAAGAAAAGTGTTGGGAAGTGCATAACCATGGCTACTGGTCAACTGAGGAGTAGTGAGGGAATTTTGAATATTGAATATGTCAATATGACAAAGATCTTGATGAGCAACCCTCAGCTATATACAGACTAGATGCCTAGTAGTTAAAAATTCTGTCTAGACAGTAATGCCACAAGAATATAGACCACATACCTTCCTAAGGTAAAATGACTGCTTTGGAGCCCAGGTGCTTAAATCAGAACAAAGACACTTGGAATAACAGGCACAAAAAGAATTCACTAGCAATTCCCAGCTCAGAAGGAGGGAGGCTACACTCTCCTCCAAAAAAAGCATAGACCACAAACCTTCTTAATGTAAAATAACTGGTTTGTAGCTCAAATGCTTAATGCAGAACAAATACACTTTTAGAATAACAGACTCAATAAGTCTTTAACCAGCAGTTCTCAGCTCAGAAGGGCATAGGCTGGCCTCACCTGCAACAAGCGTGTAGACCTTATACCTTACTAAAGTAAAATAACTGGTTTGGAGCCCAAGTGTTTAAATCAGAACAAAGACAGTTAGAAGAACAGATACAATGTGCCTTCACTGGTCATTCCCAGCTCAGAATGGGGGTGGGATACTCTTTCCTCCTACAAGAGCGTAGGCCATAAGCCTTCTTAAATAACTGGTCTGGACTCCAAGTACTTAAAACAGAACTAAGACACTTTTAGAATAACAGACAGAAAAAAACTTCAACCAGTAATTCCTAACTCAGAAGTGTGTAAGATACATCTCCTGCCAAAAGAGTGTAGTCCACAAACCTTCCTTATGTAAGATCACTAGTCTGAAGTTTAAGTGCTTAAGCTCAAAACTAAGAGGCCTAGAATAACAGGTACAACATAATCAGGTTACTAACAAGCACTAATAAATGCATATGATTAAATGCAACTGAACACTTTAAGAATGTTCAGCAAAAAGCTAAGCAAAGTAGGAAGAATCACAAATACAGTAAGAACAGCTGGATAAAGTAATTTTTGGTAAGTAAGAAGGAAGGGAGAAAGCAGAGGATAATACAAGTTTAAGACAATAAGCGGCACTTCTTAGTTGATCTCTCAGTGCGCATTAAAAGAATGAGATGATGACATGGGGCTGGGACAAGTGTCAACAATCTGATTTGTAGTAGGGACAGGCAACTCAAAAGCCATCATGTTTAAAAGTACAACACCAGCAGGGTGGGTGGGTAGGAACAATCAAATTCAGACAGAGATTAACAATAGTCAGGCACAGAATACAAAGTCAAACAAGCACTACAGCTAAATAAAGATGCCACTAAATATTTGTAGTTAAATGAAGAATGCTATTCCTCAACTCCTCCCACTAATTAGCTGGATGTTATTCACTGTCTGCAAAATAATTATTTTCTAACTTTTCTAAGTGACCATAGCCAAGACATCTTACAGCTCCAAATAGAGTAAAAAAAACTAAAACAAAAAAAAAAGGAAAATAAGAAAAAGATAAAAAATAGAAGTAACCAAACCTTGAATGAATAACTTCAATCCAAGAATAAATGCAGACAGAGATCAGCAATAGTCAGGCACAGAATAGCAAGTCAAACAAGCACTACAGCTAAATAAAGATCTCACTAAGTATGTGTAGTTAAATGAGGAATGCTATTATTCAGCTTCTCCCACTAATTAGCTAGATGTTGTTCACTGTCTGCAAAATAATTATTTTCTAACTTTTCTAACTGACTGTAGCCTAGATATCTTAAAACTCCAAAAAAGAACAAAAAACTTAAAACAAAATAAAACAAAAAGCAAAATAGAAAGAAAAAAAAATAGAGGTTACCAAACCTTAAATGAATCACTTCAATCCAAAATCAAATGCAGATAGAGATCAGCAATAGTCAGGCAGAAAACAACAAGTCAAACAAGCACCTACTATGAAAACTCATACAATGTTACTGTCTAATGTTCCCTGGGATTCAGCAAGCAGCCGTGCAGGAATCATTCCTGTTCAGCATGGCAGTGCGCCATGCATACTTATGAAGGTACACTAAGACACACTGCCATGCTCTAAAACAGACATGGTTCCTTGTAGAAGCACAGGGGGTATGTCTGAGAGGAGAGCTCTCACAATACACCACTCCCCCTGCACTCCAGAATTGCCTTTCAGCAATTAAAAATGAGCAAGAATGCTCTTAACACCCCCAACCTGTCAAGATAACAAGACTGTGGTCAAAGGCATAAGGGACAATCGTCCCTACCAAGCATACCTCTCAACTGTACAGATTTTTGCAGAATGTCCAGATTTTTGCCTCATATTTTTGGTGTGCTCCCTCTAAAATCTGTACCTTTCTGGCAAATAGCCAAGAGGATTGAAGTCATTAAATAATGACAAACATTTGAGTTTAAGACTCCACATCCTTCAGAAAATTTATGCTAATGTAAAACCTATTATTCTATCAACTTTTTAAGTTTGTAAGCTACCAAGCCAAAAGTTATTAGGATAACACAGGTAGCACAAGCACAAGGCACACACCTTCCAACCCATCAGAGTAAGGAATGTGGACAAAGCCAAAAGGGACAATTGTCCCACAAAGCAGAAAGTTGATAAAATGACAGGTTCAGCATTACCATGGATATTCTGGAGTGTATAGATAAAATAGCACAACAAAACTTTTTTTTTTATAAATGCGATAAAGTTTAAGCATAGCTGCATGGGTGTGCCCGTTGATTAGCTACACTTAGTCCAGCTTAAACAGCACAAGAAGTTAAATAGCATCAGACAGCCCATTTAAGCCGTATTGCAATAGTGTAGTGGTTAGAGTGTATGTTTTGCAAGCAGATGTTCCTGGTTCGATCCCCACTGTAACCAATTTACATGTGAAAGCACTACATAAACTTTTTTTTTATTATTAGCTACTAAATAACATATATTTGTTAACCAGAGTACTGCATTAGGTCCAGATGTGAGGTGTCAGTTTAATAAAGTTGTGAAACCCCCATATAAACACAAGTGCCTCATACAGTATAGTTACACATGAATAAATGTAATGAAAGCACATTGGGGGATATCAGGGACAGTAAACAAATTTATAAATATGTAATGAATGATGAATCAATGCCATACAGCAGAGAGTCTATAAAATGAAAAATAAGCAATGCTAAACATTGCACAGCTCTGCTTACCAGGTGTAAGCATTGTGTAAATATAACTGCTTAGCAAGGAGTAGCCCATGTAAGTGGATTTGCTCATCGGTAAGCAATGCTGAACCTGTCCCTTTAAGCACTGCCAACCTTAGCTAAGCAGGTTTGCCCATATCTTAGCTTAGCTCAGCATATTCAAAACAGCCCAGTCATGGCAAAGGGTTGGAAATTGGCCATATTTAAACCCCCACAGGCAGGAATACAGCTCATAACTGGTTGCAGCTTCCCACTGGAGTAGTATGGCAGGAGTCAGTGAGGGCATACACATCCGTGTGCAGCGCTGGGGCATACAGGAGTCCAAGGTCATGGAAAGACTCCTGGGACTAAATCATGATGAGAGACTGCTGCTGGGCCAGTACCAAAGCTCCCAATATAAGGCAGAAGCTTGGGACCATCTCGCCCGTGATCTCACCAGTGCCACTGGTATTCCTTGGACTGTTGAGCAGGTCTGGCACCACTATGCCGACTTGAAGTGGAGAAAGAGGGAGCTATTGGATGACTGGGTCCAAGAAGAAAGGTAGTGGGGTGATGTCCCAGCAGTGTGTAAGTACTCATACTAATAGGAACTAAGGTTGGGTGGCACGATGTCAGGGTAATCCTATGGGCTAGACTTGTAAAGGCTCCAGGACCATTAGCCTAGTACACACATGCACACCTATAACTGTTTACTAATGTCTAGCCTGTGTATATGATGGATAGGTATGCCTAAATATTTCTCTATTTCCCTTACAGCTGCAGCTGAGTGGGCTGTGAATCAGGAAGCCCAGGCTAGTAGGCTGCAAAGGCTGCATTGCGAGGCTGGTGAGTAACAATCCTGCTTGTAGTAGTCATTCCAAATAAATATAAAGTAGTAGAAAGTCATCTGGCAGTACAAAAACTGTTGTATGGGTTGTACTGAATAAACCAGACAATATGACAGTACTAGTCCCATACAGGTCATATTTAAATAAAACTGTAACTGCCTGGCAATAAAGCTTTAAATCCTGGACTGGTTGTGTTTGCTCTGGTATTGTATGGCATTTACTGTTGCATTCTCTGAATAGTAATGTGTTAACCACTGTCACCCACACTGTGCTACATAAAAAATGTCTAGGAATGTCTGTATAAGACTGTTGTAAGTACAAGATCAACCAAGAGAGACTTGACAGAAAACAATGAAAAAATAAACAGTAATATCCAAATAGCACACTCTGCTGTGACTTAAATTATTGTATTTTTAGCAGACACAGCCATGGTTTGAATGCTGGGAGTGGTAGTAAGCTGTATGCATAATCATACCTCTCAACTGTACAGATGTTTAAGAATGTCCAGATAACTGGCCCATATTTTCTGCCTGTTCCTCTGTCTCCCTGGCATATCAGTGGGATGATCTCAGAATTGTAATCACAAAATAATGACATACATTTGATTTTCAGATCTCAAAACTTCCAGAAAACATATATTAAAACAAACCCTCTCACTCTAGCAACTCTCCAAGTTTATGACAGCAACATTCAAAACATATCCCTCTCTGTACCTTATCCAGAGTATGTGCATTAAGAGATTGAGATGTATGTGCATAATTTTAACTGGAATCTGGGAATATGTGTAGAAACAGTCAGGTAGTGTTGACAAACATTCCCTCCACAGGTCTGTTAGATAAGAAAACTGTCTGCCAATGAAGATTTAAATTCTGGACTGGTAGTGTTTAATCTGCTATAGTATGGTCTGACATGTATTATTCAGTAACATCTGATATCAGAATAGTACTGTTGTGTCAACCACTGTTTCTCACACTGTGCTACATAAAAATATGTGTAGGAATGTCTGTATAAGACTGTTGTAATTACAAGGTAAGATTGCACAACCAAGAGAGACATAGAAAGAAAACACTGACAGAACAGACAGTGGTATCTAAAATGCTCACTCTGATGAAACAGAACTTGTTGTATTTATAACACACACAGTCATGGTTTGAATCCTGGGAGTGGTAGTAAGCTGTATGCATAATCATATTCAAATAGCACACTCTGCTGCAACTTAAATGATTGCATTTTTAGCAGACACACCCATGGTTCGAATCTTGGGAGTGGTAGTAAGCTGTATGCATAATCATACTTCTCAACTGTACAGATTTTTCAGAATGTCCAATTAATTGGCTCATATGTTCTGCCTGTTCCTCTGTCCCCCTAGCCAATCATTGGGATGATCTCAGATTGTAATCATGAAATAATGACATACATTTGATTTTCAGACATCAAAACCTTCAGAAAATGTATATTAAAGCAAATCATGTCACTCTGGCAACCCTCCAAGTTTATGACAGCAATATTCAAAACATGTCCCTATTTGTACCCTCATGTTGTCAAGCTTTGTCCAGAGTGTGTGCATTAAGAGACTGAGAGGTATGTGCATAATATTAACTGAAATTGTATTTTTAGCAGACACAGCCATGGTTCGAATCCTGGGAGTGGTAGTAAGCTGTATGCATAACCATGCCCCTCAACTGTACACATTTTTTCAGAATGTCCAGATAATTGGCTCATATTTTCTGCCTGTTCCTCTGTCCCCCTGGCAAAACAGTAGGATGATCTCAGAACTATAGTCACTAAATAATTAAATACATTTGATTTTTCAGACCTCAAAAGCTTCAGAAAATGTATATTAAAACAAATCCTGTCACTCTAGCAACTCTCCAAGTTTATGAGAGCAATACTCAAAATATGTCCTTATTTGTACCCCTATGTTGTCAAGCTTTGTCCAGAGTGTGTACATTAAGAGATTGAGAGATATGTGCATAATCTGAACTCGGAATCTGGGAATATGTGTAGTAACAGTCAGGTAGTGTTAACAAACATTCCATTCACAGCTCTGCCAGGTAAGAGATGTAGAATTTAGCTATAAGACAGTTGAAGTATACACTGTATGCAAACATACCACTGCCCAAACCAAGGCTATAGGGTATTGTAATAATACCTGTACCTTAATGATTAGAGCAATGATCATTAAAGTTGTGAGCACTACAAGGATATATAACTTGTTAATTAATATCCCCCCACCATATCTGCAACAGAAATCCAAATACACAAATCAATGGGTATGTTTACACCAAACCTACTGTTGGGACATATGTCCTATTGTTCAATAAATATTGAAATGTGTTTCTATTAATGTTCCATGTTGAAATACTATCATTGGTGGCCTGTTGCTATCAATGTAGTCTGCATGCCATTGCAATGGCTACTGTGGTTTCATATATGCATGCGTTCTGTTTGCTATGCAACTTCTCCAAATCTTGTGTTTTCAGTTAATGGGAATATCTGTGCATGCTGTTATAACTAATCCTGGATTGTGGTGACTATTACTAACTCACATATGTTTTAAAACTGCAACACCATAGCACGTATGGGAAGACCGGTCCCAGTAGACCCACATATCCCACCGCATCTGGCCATGACACTGGGTCCCAGCATGCCTGGGATCCACCCCAGGACCTCCTCATCAAATGGTCCTGTACCACCTTCAGGTGGAACCACCTCAGGGGATGGGGCTCGTCCCCCCCGGGAGCAGCTGCAGACAGGATCCTATCACCCAAAGTCAGGTTTGTGGACTGGTGTGTAGCGAGCTCTGAAGGAAGTTTGGAGATCTGCTACAGCATGTTTAGGGCCACTTGGTGCATTTGAAGGGTCAGTCTGCCCATCATGCTCAGCCCCCAGCACAGCCACCTTCAGGGCCGTGAAGGTGCAGTGGTGACTGCCCGTGGGTTGGGACCTCAGTCCCACTGTTTCCATTTGCGGGCTCATGGACTTCTGATTTCCAAACAACCCTCCCCATCGAAGGTGTTTACCTCCCACATGTTTCATATACCACCCCTGTATGCTGTCTTGTCTGTCATCATACCCATCCTACATCCCCAAATATACCTACTATCCTTCCCAAGCATCCCAGTCTCGCCTTAAAAAAAAAAAAAAAAAAGGGAAATCTATTCACAAAAAAAAATTTTGTCCCATACATAGCTGTCCATTTTGCACATGTGTCCACTGGACACATGTAATCTGGTCTAAATGCCTTCACAACACATTATTGTTGCCCTCACCCCTCTCTCAGGGGTTTCACTGTCCAAATCTACCTTCAAATTCAGTACATATGCACAGCTGTTCTGTAAAAGAAATGAAAAGCTATGGAGCTTCCCTACACCTGTGCTGCACATCCTTGGCTACTTTCCCTATTGTTTTTCCCTCTGCCTGCCCCCTTTTTCACCACTTTCCTATCATCCCTTTTTTTCTTTCTTTTAAATAAATTAGCATGGGGGTAAGCAGGAGTAAGCACTTTGAAGTAGTAGTAAGTGGGTTTAAGCCTGTTGGTGCGGCAGCAAGCAATGACTACACAGATTAAGCACTGTCAGGCTAACTGTCTGTAAGCTTATTTAACCGGAAGTTGGCATTGATTACCACTTTGCAAACCCATTGCAAACCTGCTTACAACTGCTTGAAAGTGCCTTGATCACACTGTATCCAACAGCCCTTGTTCAGTCCAGCAACAAAATAACCAGCCCTTGTAAGTCTCGAACCCAGGACACTACACACCATAGCCACAGTTATTTACTACTAAGGCATTTAACACATACAAAATACTGATGTTTTCTCAAACATATTAAGCAGCACAGTCTTTCAACAGTAGGGAAAATGTATGTATATATGTATATGTATGTATGTGTGTGTGTGTGTGTGTGTGTGTGTGTGTGTGTGTGTGTGTGTGTATATATATATATATATATATATATATATATATATATATATATATATATATATATATATTCATATATGGAATACATGCATTTGGTCCAAATGCCGAACAGCCGTTTTTCTGAATCTTAATGTCGAAACTCGTAGGTGTGAATGCTCATAATATCATGAGCAACTTCGAATTAGAAATTCCCGGCTGCGCAACTGCCACAACAAGCGTTACCATGGGTCAAGAGGGGGGAATATTAGCCTTGCCGGCGTTCGGTATTTCCAGGGGTCACTGTTTTTGGTGTTTGTAGCGTTGGTACTCTGCCATTCGACCAAATGCATGTATTATATATATATATATATATATATATATATATATATATATATATATATATGTATATATATTGCATTTGCACATTGGATCCACACTCTGAACCTCTCAGAGCAAAACATCTGAAAAAAGGCACTGTTAATGGGGGGTGATGGAGCCCAAAATAGGGATCACTTGTAATTATTGCCATTAGCCCTTCTTCCACAGCTGAACTGATCTGCCTTGCAACACAATAACCAGGGCCCAAAATAGGGATTTCGGGTAATTAGTGCTATTTGCTCTTTTTCCACAGCTGAACTGATCTGCCTTGTAACACAATAACCAGCACTTGCAAGCTTTGAACCCAGGACCCTACACAATATAGCCACAAGTTAACAGTAAGCCATTTCAGCTGCAAGATGTCATGATGATTTCTCTAACATATCATGCAGAACAGTCAGTCTGCCATAAGGAATGTACAATGTGGAAGCATTACCCATTCCAATGAGACATACACACGCACACAAATATATAAATATACACACGTACATGCACATATAAATATATAACTACTTATAGATATGTATAAAAAGAGTATACATAGAGGGTGCACAGCATATCAAACAGCCATTATTCCTACAGTTACCACTTTTTCAAATGGCCAGTGTTTGATTCTTTCCTACAAATGAGAATTATTGCATGAAACATATACCCACATACAATGCAAAGGATATGACACCATGCAGAAGTTTGCATACATAGAAATGTTTATTTGTGTACTATTTCAGGTTTTTATGCCATTTCTTACAGCAGTTAGGTGTTTGAAATACATAATGACTTATTAATGCAACTCTCAAGCAAAACATATGATACAGTAATCTGCAAAACATAAAGTACTATGTCTAGGCTAAATCCTTCAAGTAGTGCAACAGTAAAAAACACACTTGCCTTGATGATAAGAATCAATCAACACTTACTTATAGATGTAGTTCAGCAGCCTCCAATTACACTCTGTACTCAACCCCTAGGGGGAAAAGTATTAGTTGTCACAATGTAAGTGTAGGGTCTATATCAGCATCTCGAATGCTGACAATATTGAATCCGATATTGTCGTCTCGAGAATGCCAAAAGTGCAGAACATGGAATGGGTAAACGGAAATCTCCATAAGGGGAGATTTCCATTTACATCAATGTAGTGCGGTCTTGGAGATGGTATATTTAAGTAGCGGGGGTGTGGGAGGTGCAGGGGGTTTGCCCCCTGCCTACACCCATTAGTTTTTTTTTGGGGGGGGGGTGTTTATTTTATCGGCTTTCAAAAATTTAATAAGTCAATCATTTCAGTTCATTTAGTGATTCGACCTATTAAATTTTTGAAATGTTGATATAGACCCTAAATGTATCTGTTACATAACAATGCTTAACTTAAAACATCACTATCACCCTGACTGACACATCACCCTGACAAACAGAACTGTGTGCAAGACAATAAGCTCTAGCCAACCACTGTTCCCATGGTGAAATGTATGAAAATGTGCACTACTGATATCCCTCACATGCTGTAACAGCCTAGGTTAAAACATTTAATACCCCTCTCCCATAAAGTGTCTTACAAGGGCATATAACAGTGTTCTCCAAACACTGTTCTCTGGACTGTACAAGGTCACACATGTTTTGTCCAGCTGTAGCCCTCATATATATGGACCCTACCCCACAATTTGTGTGGGAGTACACAACATCACTGGAATGAGAGCAGGAATGCCAGCACTAAATAATGAAAGGCCATTACCTAACAGCCTCTTACTGCATGACATCTGGACAAAGCCTGGTATATAGGTGGACAGAGGCTGAAACACAGGGCCATATTTTAAATCTTGCTGTTATACACTGTGAAAGTTGCTGGTTTTACAGGATTGGTTGCAACATACCCTTACTCAGGAATATGAGGTCAGAAACACAAATGGATGTTGCCATGTACTGATAGCAATCAACAGAGAGAATGGCACTGATATGTCAGAGACAAGACCTGTGTGGTGAACAGACAAAACATAACAGCCAATCCTCTGGCCATCATGTGGATACGCCCACAGTTGAGAGCTATGCAGACAGACTGAATTCCATGCAAAGCTAGAATGTACATACAAACTGTGTAAAACTAGCAGTTTTCAATGCATGTAACAGCAATACTCATACACTGTCCCTAGGTCTGGAATCTTATACAAACATGTAGTTGGCCTGTGTTCGCAAATCCTGTTGTAAGAGGTATTACTACCTGTTGTCTGTAACACTGCTGCCCACACACAGGAAGGATGTCTTCCATACAGGAAAGGTAAAGGGACAATGCCCAAATTATGTTGTCATTTATAGTAGTGGGTTGCTATAACATTGGCTATTGGAAGTACTACACAGCTGGCTGCATGCAATTAGCATGTGGGGAACATCAACTGGTGCAGATGCCATCACCTGTTCATGAGCATCATCTACAAAAGCCATGCTGCAACCTATTCAAATCAGCTTGATCCCTGTAGTGGAGAGAGAGAGAAAAATAAAAAAAAATAATAATACCAGAAAACAAAAATACTACAAAAAAAAAGCAAACAAGGAAGATATCCAAGTGGTACACAGAACAGAGCACAATAATAAAACAGGTTTGGGAAACATGTCAGCATGTAATTGAATGTAGTATTTGGTCTGTAATAATGGGATAGATGATGTTGGAAGATATATATGTGCCATCAAGACTTGCTGTAATGATGTCCTGCTGAACAACTGCTATGGACATAGCATCTGACCCTATGGGCAGTGGGGCCCACCTATCAACTGTGCAAATCTGCACAGAATGTCAAGATTTAAGCCATCATAGTGTTTGTTCTGTTTCTCAGACATGTATATTAGTCTGGCAAATAGCTGAAGGTGGAAGTAATAAAGTCATGATAGACAAATGTGTTTCAGACTCCACCACCTTCAGAACACTCATGGTAATGTGAAATGTATCATGCACAAACTTCATAGGTTTGTAATAGGCATATCTACGATCTGTCCCTATATATCACTCCCTAATGTTAGGCTGTGTCCTCTGTTTTGTAGCAAGGCAGAACAGTGCAGCTGTGGAGGAAGGAGGTTCAGAGTGTGGATCCGATGTCTGAATGCACTCCATATATATCCATATACATCTATGTGTATATATCTGATCACGTAGCCCAAGCTGGTATGACCCTGACCTTGAGTAGCATACTACCTTCACCTAGAATGATACCACAGTACAAAGACAAAATTATCAATTTCAACAATTGGCTAAGTTTCTGGTGTCATTCTAAGGGGATCCAGTGTCTGTCTGCCTGGGCTGACATGATAGACAAGCCTCGCTGTTTTGCCAGAGATGGTTTGCACCTGTCACTCCTAGGCTTTCGAATACTGGCCAAGGCTCTTGCCATCCCCATAGTGCCTTTTTTAGGCAAGGCTCAAAGAACAAACCAACCACCGTAACCAGTACAGGTAATCCAAAACTAAGGATAATGCTACTCAACGCCAGAAGTCTCAACCTCAAAATGCACACACTCGAAGCACTCCTCAGTATGGAGAAAATCGATGTTTGTGCAGTGACGGAAACCTGGTTCAAGGATCCAGAGAGCACCCCAGCACTACCAGGTTACAATTCATATCATACCTTCCGGCCTCAGTTACCAGATCGCAGTACAAAGGGTGGAGGTGTATCCATATTCATCAAGGATACCCACATCTCCAGGTTAGTGGTGCAGCATGATGCCTCAGAGATCATCCATGCGCAACTATCAGCAGGTAAAAAACACATTTCAAGTTGTAACCTGTTATAGATCATCCACCATGTCCCAAGATGCTCACTCAGCATTCCTTGAGGCATTGGAAGATATAAAGGTCCTACCCAACACCATAATTTTGGGTGATTTCAACTACCCTGGTATAGACTGGGTGAACTACCAAAGTTCTAACTCCTATGCCCAGCGGTTCATAGAATTTATAAATTCAAATGCCCTTGAACAACTGGTATGTTCTCCCACTAGAGGGGATAACATATTGGATTTAGTCATCACAAATATTGCATCCCATTGTACCACATCCGTTATCACTCCCTCTCTGGTCAGATCAGACCATAAACTGATAACCCTGGACATCCTCACCCCTCCACCTCCCCCAGTCAAAGAAACCATCGTAAAAAAACTTTCCAAAGCAAACTTCAAACTACTTGCGTCAGAAGTGGAAAGCTTCACTATTCCCTTGCAGAAGGATATAGATATCCAGGATGCAGAATCCTATACCAAGGCACTTTATATACATCTTCAGGATTGCATGGACCATGCTATCCCAAATAAAACCAAGACTTCTTCCTCAAGCAAGAAGAAACCAGTCTGGTGGACCCCAGCCATAAGCAAACTATACAATAAAAGGAGACTTATACAAAAAAAGGCCAAATCTCAACTAGAAACATCATCCCTGATCAGCATTAGTAAGAAATTGAGGGCCCTCATCAAGTCAACTAAAGCCAATTTCAAAAGGAAAGTTGCCAAGGATGCCAAGGATAACCATAAGGCCTTCTATGGTTACATCAAAAACCTAAACGGCAATGCTCAGGTCTGTTCTGAGCTAGTACAAAATGGAACAAAATACACTGACCCCACTGACATTGCCAACATCTTGGCTGACAGGTTCAGTGCAAATCCCCCCCCCCCTCACCACCTGCAGGGCCTATTACTATTCTAGGGGATTGTGCAACTCCAATTATTACTGATATGTTGGTTAATAAGGCTCTATCTAAAGCTAAAAACACTGCCTCCATGGGACCAGATGGTGTCCCGGGCTGTGTCATACGCGAGCTTCAAAATAAATTAACCCTGCATCTGAATACCCTGTTCAGTCTCAGCCTCTTGACAGGATATGTGCCCATAGAATGGCGCACAGCAATGGTGGTTCTGCTGCACAAGGGTGAGCCCACAACCGACCCTGGGAACTAACTGACCAATAAGCCTGACCAGTCTGATCTGTAAGGCAATGGAGCAAATCTTTATGGAACTCATAAATGGAGAGATTGTGAACCTCAAAACACTTGGCCCCACACAGTTCGGCTTCGTCAAGGGCAGATCATGCCTCCTGAACCTGGTGGACTTCTTTGAGACAGTTACTCAGGCTATAGATAAGGGAAAGAGGTACACACGTCTTACCTTGACCTTGCTAAAGCATTTAACACCATTCCCCATTCGGGTATTATTGATAAACTCACCAACCTGGGCATAAACCCTTACGTCACAAGATGGATCACAAACTGGCTCTCAGACAGATCCCACAAAGTAAGAGTAGCAGGATCTATGTCCGAATCCAGACCAGTAATGAGCAGTGTGCCTCAGGGCTCTTTCCTGGG
>NC_056731.1:1675143800-1675161300 GCF_019279795.1 Protopterus annectens | reverse complement strand
TTTGTGTGTTCAGATTATTGTTCCAGATATGGTAGGGAGGGTGGAGATTTCAATTAACAACAATTATATCCTTGCAGTATGAGGTCCTCAAACCTTTTGTTCCTGTTTATGTCTTCCAGGTACCATGTCCCGGGAGCATTCCCCTGCTTATACTCCCCAGGAGAATGACATAATAATAAACCTCCTTGTGCAACACTACAGAACCCTCTTTGGACATACACCCCATGATCTGCAGGATAGGACTGCCCTGTGGAATGAGTTCATCCACAGGGTAAATGATATCTGCCTGCATAACCGCAGTTATGAGCAGGTGCAACATCATTGCACTGATCTCATCCACCATGCGAGTCAGTGTGCTGCTGCAGTTAGGAGGGACCAGCTAGCCACAGGTGGGGTTCATGCCATCCAGCCTCCACTGTCACATGCTAGGAGCTCCTCGCCAGCCTTGGGGCACCCGCCTGCCAGCCAAGCCAGGAACCTGATAATAGCATAGTGGAAATGGGTGCTACCCACACAATGGACGAGGAGCATGCAGGTAAGGCTCCAGGGCACATTAGTAGACCACTGTTGCTTATCCATCTTTATCTGTAAAGTATCTTTATGCATATGTCGGATAACATAGTCTGTTGCTGCAGTGTAGTAATGAATAGATGTGCATAATCTCTAGTATTGTGGGTTTGTACTGTTGATCTCCTGGAATGCTGCTCCCACCCTGTACCAATGCCCCAGGTGTGGCTAGAGACATTACATCTCTACCACAACTATGTAGGTCCCTCTGGTATACAGCTGGGGCAGCAGCCTGTAGCTGGTGAGTATGGAGTTTTTTTGTTCAGGTTTGCCAATAAACTGGCCATGTTATGGCCATGGTATTTGCCATGCACACATTTAATACACCTACCCATAATCCATGCAGTACATGTTCACTTATTGTTACTGTTAACTGCACTGCATTACAGTGGTCACCATGGTGGCATATGTGAAAGGTATGTAAGAGTCCTGCAGTATACCTAACAACCTGTCAGTGCAAGATGTGTGGACAGAGATAAAGTTAATGGTGGGAAAAATGGCCTACAGTAGGGACATTTCTGAAACATTACTCTTATACAGTGGCTACAACAGTGTATACACCACTATTGCAATGGCAACTGTTACAGATCTACACAACAGCATATCACAATACCACAGGCCACACCTTTTACAATCTGTAATGTGATCCTAACATGAGCAACAAATGTGTAAAATTGAATCCTTTGTTAGGACAACAAACATGGGAATTACATACCTTAACAAACACTGGAAGCATATGAGTGTGCACACTCCAAATAACATATTGTGGACGCATCTTTTGAGGTACTGACAGCTTTCACTCTTCTTGACTATGCACCTTCCATCAAGTACAGGGGCTCAATGTCACACCAAATAATGGTCTACTGTTCAAGACATATGTTTATGACATTTGCCCACTCACCTGCAGCAGATGTAGCCACAGATTGCACACATCTTACAAACCATGGAATGGGTCCCATATCCAAAAGGTAGCACTCAGGATTGGGAGACTTAGCCTTACCTCACCAGTGCGTATACCATGGCAAACAGTGCAGACAGTCATGTATGTGACTATGAAGTATGGGACAACTTTAATGTAGAAAATATACAGATGCTCATCCAAGAAAGATGACAACACATGTTGCAAGCTGGTCATGGAGGCTTCCCAGAAACATGTAGCAACACGAGGGACTTGCAGGAATATCTAGCAAGACCTGCCTGTGCAGTACCTGTGTCAACAGTCACCTGGACCCTGCATAAGTGTGGCCTATGGGTTAGGGTAATCAGATGGAAGAGTTGTTCCACAGGAAAACTTCATCCAGGGCTCTCTACAGGTAGCATATGCATAACATCAAGTCTCCCAAAGGCATGTGTTGCAATGTGTAATGGTGTAACATGAGCATGGCTGAAACCTACAGGCAGTATTAATAAAGATACATGTGGTGAACAAGCAACACCTCACTCCACCTCAGTCCCACCATCTCCATCTGTACCTTGTTGGTGCCAGTGTACACCTTTAGGTTTGCTGTTCATTAGCAGGAACTAGGCCAGTAGACATGGCATACAGAATTTGGAACACTGCAAAATAACACTCATATGTGGCCCATAGTTGTCAAGCATCTGCAATAAGGCTGAGGATGGGGAGGGGTGTCATCCTGAAACACAACAGTGAACTGAAGCATAGATCCAAATCTCAATAAGAATGGCTGTATATGAACACAGTCAATGCCATGAATTGTGCCAGACATAACCCTGACTCCACAGCAATAGTGAAGGCACTGTGTGACCTCAAGGGCTGTGCACATGAGCTGACCTTGCAATCCAGCAGCACTGGGGGACATTTGTAGGGTGGAGTGACCAAATAATGGCAAGTGAAGATGGGCCATGCTAGTATACCCCTTCCAGGAATAGTGACTGCTGTAGTTCACTTAACAGCTGCTGCAACAAACCATCATGTTAAGGGTGTGCACACTTATACATTGCACATATTGTATGCATCTCAGTCAGGATCTGCACAACTAACACATTTGTTTGATACTGCATTTGATTGCACAGGTCATATGTCACATGCAAGGTGTGTGTAATATAGGGAGTGTTCTTCTTGTTCATATATTATTGATAATCCTATCTTTGTACATCCAGATACAGGAGAACAATTTAATTTTAAGATCAAGGCTACTTGCAGTAGTATGCATGTGATATACCTAGCTATATGTAGGGTATGTAGTAAATTTTACATCGGGAAGACTGACAGGATGCTCAAAGATAGGATTACGGAACATATTTATCATATTGGCAAGAAAAGTATGTTTAATGTGTTAGCCAAACATGTTGTGAATACAGACATCACACATAATTTTGACTTCTTAGTTATAGGAATGAATTGTGGCAATAAGAGAGGAAGGGATATGAGATTTAGGATGGAGGAAATGGAAACACACTGGATCATTAGGATGAGAGCGAATGAAGGACATGGTTTGAATAACTGCATACCACTAAGACCTGCTTTGAAAGTCAGACCACTACATAGGAAATAGGTGGTTGGCTACATATTATATGCTACCTTCATGGTTTAATATGTTCATATTCTTAGTATGAGATGTATTTGAATGTTTTATACATATTTTTGTGGATAGGTATATTCATGTGTTTTTATTTTATTTTTATTATGTTTTGTTTCTTAGATCAATGTTTTTTATAAAATGCCTCTTGAATTATTTTTAGGATGTGTACCTTTAGGTTTGGAACTTGGTCTGTCATGTGACTCTAACTTACTAGTTAAATATGGTGTCTTAGTTACTTAGTCTTTATGTCACACCTGGAGAAGCATTTGGTGAAAGTGCTTGTGTGTTTTATTAAAGGCCTGTTTGTGAACCTGGAGCTTTGCCTGCATTTGGTTGTTCTTTACCATAAGGTGTGTGTGATGTTAACATATGCAGTATTGTGGCCCCATTGCATATCATGGAAGAGGCTGGCATGTCAATAAGGGTGTGCACACTCCTCATAGCCACAGTAAGCTTTGAAGGTTCTCAGTGTAATTGGATTTTATTGCTCATGCATGCACTGCTGATGATGAGATCTGCCATTTAGAGATCAGGAATTAACTATTGACATCATTCCTCATATCATCCCAGGTATGTGTCAGACAAACATATAGGGGCTTTGAGTAACAGAGCAAACATAACTGCCACATATATACACATTCAGCAATGGTGTGTATACTCGTGAGGTATGGTACACAGTACATGCCAAGGTGCTGAACATGTGCACATCAATACTGTGTACATGAGTGCAGTGTGTCCTAGGGGAAGGGGCATCACCTACTAACACAACTCATGCATCACAAAGATGTATAATGTCAGTAACAAGGCTTCAGTATAGCTGCAGTGCATGCTGTTGAGTGCCATATGCCATGCATGTTGACTGTTGGGTAATGAGAGGTCTGTGTAATATCTTTGTGCCGCCTCACCTGTAAGTGTGTGTGTGTGTGTGTGTGTGTGTGTGTGTGTGTGCATGCATGTGTGTGTGTGTGTGTGTGTGTGTGTCTGTGTGTGTGTTTCTGCTTGCGTGCGTATGTGTGTGTGTGTCTGCATGTGTGTGTGTGTGTGTGTGCATCCGTGTGTGTGTGTGTGTGTGTGTGTGTGTGTGTGTGTGTGTGTGTGTGTGTGTGTGTGTGTGTGTGTGTGTGTGTGTGTGTGTGTGTGTGAGTGTGTGTAGAGGTAACCAATAATGTACAGGTCTTAAATTATGTTTTTTGTTTTCCCCTCACAGGTGGTGAGATCAGGGTCCCTCCTGCAGGCAAACTGATGTTAGTGTCCATATAGACTCTGACAATGATGATAGGTATGGTCAGGCACATGCGGGGTTGTCAGGGGCTGAAGCTGTGCCATCAGGTGACATCCCACTTTTATCCATCCCATCCCCGCACACAGTCACAATGCCTATACATACCCCATCACCAGTGGCCATAGACGAGGGACAGTTGGTAGGTGGTGGCATGGGACAGGACAGAGTGGTGACTATGGCAAGTGTGTCTGTACACAGCAGCCATAGCCGGATGACCAGAGAGGTACCACACAGGCCGATGTACAAGGGTGCTTGTAGGAGGGTTGCTGACCATCATGCCCCTGGTAGACATGCCACACCAGGTGTCACCAGACACATGTTTCAGGCCGTCATGGAGGAACAGGCATGTATGGAATGTTATAGCAGACAGAGTCTGAGGCTCCAGAGAGCTACTCATTCTGCTGTACTTGACAACATCCGTGATCTTGCAGGTGCCCACCATTATTTTGCAGAGGTCCTGGATAGATGGTTGGGTGAGATGGTGGGAATCCTCGACCGTGCAATGTCTGTGTTAGAGCATATGGTGGGAGTAGGCCGGCAGCCACATGGATGTAGGTCAGCAACACCAACTTGTGGAAGTCTACATGGGCATGCAACAAGTGAGAGCCATTCCCATAGTGGCAGTACCAGCACCAGCACTGCAGGGGGGGGGTGCTGTCCTCACCACAACACAGCAGGCCATGTGCATGTGGTTCTGGCCGGTACCAACAGGGACACAGATCCAGTGGACAATTGTCATCATCAGGGTATAGTACCATATCTGGGCTTCTACCTGGTAGTGCCCGTGGAACCCCTGGCAGGCACAGTTCCTGTGTCCTTGGCCAGAGATGATGAACTGTACACCCTGCAGTGTACGGTCTGCAGCTGTCCAATAAACTCCTGTATAGGGCAGGCACATGGCAGAACTGTGTACATACATACACATACAGATAAGCAACACAGCTAGGGCACCTTCATACCTACACACACCACATCTGCAGAGACCAATAGTTAATGAACTCCCTAGCACACACACACATGATGTCAACCAAATGGCTCAGTCTAGGCCTCTGGCAAACCCATCACACACCCTGTGTATATAATGATACCTGTGCCACATCCCTGCCATCCATACCATTGATGCAGTAACATGTTAATATGGTTCTGATGCACAGGGTGAATGTACTAAAGTTTAGCAATGTAATGCGGTTTAACATTTTTTCAACTGGAATGTTTAATGCTTACATGTCAGGGTGTGTAGCTGTCGAGCCATGATGCATTATAGCTGTTATTAACACTGACTGACTGTGGTCTCCCTAATGTATTCTGTTTGTGTTGTAGGTGTCTGTGTGTCAGCAGGATGTTGGTTTGCTGTCCTTTCCTTCAAGGGGTATGGCACTGTGGTGACACATTGGCTGTCATATCCTGGGTACAGCTGAACACAAGTGACAGGTCTGTATAACAGTTACTGCATGTGCCACATGACTGATAGGTCTGAGGGGTGTATACAGGTGAGTGCATGGTGGCTGATATCAGCAGCTCTTCTGCAGTGGACAATGATAAGGGTACTGAGTGGCACACATCAAATGTTTGTGAATAACACACACACACTCAGAGGCTTTGGTGTTGATGTAGTACACAGAGAATACTGTACACATGGACGTAGTTAATTTTGCAATGAATTAATTTTGGCATATACAATTTCACTAAGACCAAACAGCCAAAACATCACATCAGTAAATAATCAGTCTGCCAGTTCAATGTCATTGACAATGGTACTGGCAGGGTATATATCCTCTTTTCCAATGTAGTGCAATCCTGGAGTTGGTAAACATAGATGTGCTGGTGTGGGTGGTACAGCCCAAGATATTGGAGGGTGTGGGATGGCATAGAACCACATATAGTGCGATTAAAAAATACTTAACCTGTTAACATAAACTGTACAGTATAACAGCAGACTAAGTGGGGGGATATGCAGAACAATAACCCCAATGTGGATGGCTGTGCCCACAACAACCACACCCAACTATATATACCAAATCCAGTATCACTGTACAGCTGTACAGTGGGGGAAGAGGGAATTTACACATCCACTAATAGTTTTGATAAAATGAATTTCCACAAGATGATTCCTCTGAAAGATTACCTTTTGCCAGGTCATTCTCAGACAAATTATCTCCTGGGACATATAATTTCTACAAACTGAAGTAGATCCATTCACATACACTTACTTTGCAACACTGAGAGTAGAAGCCCTACCTATGTACTTATTGCTACTAATGTGTTTGGCCTTAATTTCACACACCACAGAGCTATTAGGATGAGGTGTGTCCCGAGTTTCCTGTTAAATGAAGAACATTGCCAGGGATTGTACAGTATGGTATTGGGGAATGTACTGGGTGTTAATGAGCAATACATAGTATGACATACTGTCATATACACATTGACAAACACATACAGTCATAGACACATTTGACAGACCTGGGTTTAGCAGTGCTAACTACCTTGCCAGTGAGTCCATACTGTTAGAGAGTTTTTGCACACAGCACATGCACCATTGGACTGGATAGTGTAATCAGTTACTTGTATGATTGATGGTAACAGCGGTCCTCATCCAGCAGACCTTGGGACATTTACTGGGGGTACCATGAAGTAAAGACAGTATACCCAGCACACAAACCCCACATTTGATATTGTACTCACTGAAACCCATGATAATGCTCTGACATGCCCACACTCACACATTGACCAGGACTACAATACAAACCCTTGTCTATCTAATCAGTGCTACTACAGGGATATGATTTGATTGCACATCGACAGGGATAGCAGGGTGAGGGTTTGTAATGGCTCTCCTAATGTCAGCAACATCACCATCCCTTATAATGTATGGCAAGGTTTATTGTATTTTGAGAATGTCACCTCAGAATGCTGTCTCATACAAATATGCACAGTCAGACACAATTGCACACAAATACACACACACGCACATACCCACATTTACCAGGACTCAGAGGGAAACACACACCTATCTACCCATTTGTAGAACAGTGTTATGCTGGCACTGCAAGCTCCAGGTAGCCCATAGGGTGTAGAGTGTAACAAGGTACATTTACTGTGAATTACAGCAGCAGCCATTTCTAAGTATAGCAATGGGGAGTGTAGTGGGTGAGAAGGCCCTCAGAGGATTTTCAACTACAAGTTTACAAGCACACAGACACTGTTATACTCAATAATGCACACACACATTTCTCAGTACTGAGGTCCATAGGTGTACGTGTTCCTAGGTGTGTACCAGCCTAATGTCCATGGAGAGGTGAGAAGAGTAGAGCATGTGAGTACACTATTACCATGCCACCTGACATTTGTCAACAGGCCATCTATCAACTGCTGCCAAATGAGTGATCACCGGGGTGACAGTTAAAGTCAGCATCCGCTCCTCTGGTTTTCTCTTGTAGAGGGCCAGTGAGGTGCTCCATTTGACATGTATGCAACATATGTTCCATAACATGGCCAGTGTCTGGGTTAGGGACCTGTACTCAAACATGTTTGGTCAACTGTGGTAGTCTGTTTGAGGTATCCATGTCATGCGGTGCATACAGAGTGGAGTTTCCTAGCTGTGGCATTCAGAAGACAGCTGGGCAAATATGTAAGTGTCACTCAGTCAGAGATTGCTTGTAAACAGCCAAGATGAATACCTGACATCAGCACATCTGTACAGAGGACAGACAGAAAATAGCTAGCCAACAGGTCATGCATTAGGATGAATATTCTGACAGATAGACATCTGAAACTGATAGGTATGCCATTACTACATGACAGCAGTCTTCAATAACACGTCTTAAACCATAGTAGTCTACAGTTAATATCAACATATCAGATCAATATCCAATAGGAGATGCATTAAAAACATAAAGGTCAAACACCAAGAACTAAATAGTCGGTACAAAGAGTCCAGCTTTGCATGCAGGAAGCTATAGTTCCAGTTCTACAATCTGCAATCTACTCTTACTTGGAAAAGCACTGTTAAAAGTGGTAATGTAATGATATGATACAATACATGCATGTGAGACTGCATATAACTTGGGATACTACCCAAGTATGAAACGCATACAAAGAGAAAAGATTGTGGCATTACCCATGTATACTCAGGCGTTACATACAGTATACTCACACCTCCTGCTACTGTAATGACAGCACATAGAAGCATGTTATGCATATGGAATTAAATACATTAATTAAAAATGTCATTGCCCTGCTATTTTATCAGACGTGAATGTGATCAATGGTTAACAGGGCTCAGCTATGCTTAGCAGGTCTATGCATTACTTAAATGTAAATGCTAAGCAGAATTGTGCACTGGTAAGTGAAGCCTACACAGTGTAAGCATCTTTTCATTTAACCATAGGTTAGCACCACTTTCTGTCATGCAAACCCATGCAAACCTGATTAAAACTGCTCAAAACTGCCTTAGCCACTCTGTATCCAACACTGCTTGTTCTGCCTACCAACAAAATAAACAACCATTGCAGGTCTGGAAGCCAGGACTCTGTACCCTATAGTCACAGCAGTTAACCACTAATCCATCTGAGCTGTGAAGATGTCTGTTGTTTTTCTAATATATCATTCAGTACACATACTGAATAGTAGTGAACAACTGCTGTGACTACTACAATTTAGTACTTGTAAGTGAAATAGGTGTTGAATCAGCCATGTTTTGATATGTAAATATACACATATCAGATTAATATGGTGGGATACATCTGAGAAGGAATACAGAACAAAGGATATAAATATATGTTTATACATATTATATATATATATATATATATATATATATATATATATATATATATAATGCTTTGTCAGTAAAAAGTTTGCAGATTTATTAGATCCAAAGCCAATAGTAAGCACTTTTGTCTCTTCCCCCAGAGACTTCTTCAAACTAAGGCTTTGTGGTAAAAACATACATTTATATACTTAAATGGCTCATTAACCAATTAACATTTTAAAAACATAGTATCATTAAACATTTATAATATAAAAATTTTACACATTTAAAACTGTAAATAATACAAACCATCTAAAACTAATTACATCAATGTTTCAGTTCCTTCCTTTTTAAATACATTATAAATTCTTCCCTATTATTTAATCCTGGAGGGAAACAAGCATTTAGTCTTACTTGCCAACAATATTCCAACCATCCCAGCTCTTCCTCGACATTCACAATGTTAGCATTAGGATGTAAAGCATCCAAAAGTATACATCTGAAATTTATTTTACATTTCTTCTCAACATAGTGTTTACTCATAGCATTTTTCATATCTGCATGTGTAATAGCATAATTGTGTTCATAGATTCTTCTGTATAGTTCTTTCTTTGTTCTCCCCACATAAAATGATCTGCATTCTAAACAAATTAGTAAAACTACATTTTTGCTTTACATGTAAACCTGCCTGGTACCTGTACTACTGTTTTTCCCACTAACAATTCATTACTATCAGTGAATAAATATTGACAATAGTTACAATTGTGACACTTTACCATCCCTTTTCTTGACTCGACTTCTTTTGCCTTATTCAGTTTACTTTGAAAATGATATTTGAAAATTGTAGCCCTTTTTTGCACAAACCTGGGTTCATTTCCTATTTTTTCAACAATCTATTTCCTTTCAAAATCCCCCAATTTCTCCTCACAATATTGTTTATTGCATTTGAATCTGTGCTGTTTTGTACTGCTAATGCTGTCATAAAACTTTTAGTTCTATTATCCACTTCATTATTATTGTTGGCATAACTTACCATATTTTTTCTTTTTCTTACTTCTTCAGTAAACAACCTTTCTACTTCTCCTTGTGGATATCCTCTTATTTCCATTTTTTACAGAGGTTAGGAGCTTCAAATTCAAACACTTTATCTTCTTTTGTTAAATTACTTATTCTTTTAAGTTGTCCCTTCACTATATTTGTTTTAGTTTTCTTAGGATGTAGGCTGGAATAACGCAAGTACATATTATTTTGGAAATCTTTCTTATATATCTTAGAAATAAGTCTGTTCTCATCTTTATATATTGTTAAGTCTAAAAAATAATTTTTCTAAACTATAACTATGACTAAATTCTATATAGGAACAAACATTGATATAATTTAAAAATGTTTCTAACTCATTTATAGTACCATCCCATATTAAAAGGACATTGTCAATAAACTGTAACATCTTGACTATGTATTCCTTATATTCACTCTCTGATATGTTAGCAACTTCCCAGCTCTGCATAACAACATTAGCATAACTTGGGGCTAAAGCTGCACCCATGGCAATCCCATTCATTTGAACAAATTTTTGCTCATAAAAATCTAAATAATTGTGGCTCAAAACTACATCAATTATTTCCATTAGCAGTCCAACTGTATTTGGGTAGAACTCTTTTGATTTTAATAACTCTACCCTAACTGTTTCCATCCATTCTTTATTGGAATGATGGTGTACAAAGAATTGATATCTAGGGTAACCAATATATGTGAATCAGACACCTGAATTCCTTCTATTTTCCTCATGCAGTCGTAACTGTCCTTTATATAAGTAGTACATTTTGGTACTATTCTCTGTTTTACGTTCATCCTCAAACACTGACATCCCTTTACTATTTCTACTGACTACTATAGGTCTTAATGGTGATGAGTCTACATTTTGTGGATCTTTGAATTCCAAAGATCCTACTTATTTTGGATTAGTGTTGGATAGATTTCTTTTCATTTTTGCATCTATTCTTCCTGTATAGAACCATTCTTCTATACAGGAATCAATCAATGAATATCCTTTTTTACCTCTATCATGTTCACAGTTCTATAACAATTTTTAACTGCCAGCATTTCTTTAATTTTATGTTCATATTCACTTCTATCCAACAAAACCATAGCACCACCTTTGTCAGCTTTGATAACTAATACCTCTTCATTTTTAACTAGTGCATCAAAACATTGCTTTTCTTTTTTTGTTAAATTATAATATCTAAACATTGTTTCATTGTCTAACATTTCAAGCATCTGTGACTCACATATATTCAGGAGCATTTCTAGTTCTTTAATTAAAGGTGGATTATAACAGCTAGGTCTATAAACATAAACATTACTTTGCATTTGTGGTCCAAATAAAATATTTAGATTCAGTTTTCCAACATTGATGCAGTTAGTTTTAGATGGTTTGTATTATTTACAGTTTTATATGTGTAAAATTTTTATATTATAAATGTTTAATGATAATATGTTTTAAAATATTAATTGGTTAATGAGCCATTTAAATATATAAATGTATGTTTTACCACAAAGCCTTAGTCTGAAGAAGTCTCTGGGGAAGAGACAAAAGCGCTTACTATTGGCTTTGGATCTAATAAATCTGCAATCTTCTTAGTGACACAGAGTTTTATTTTTATTTCTGTATTTTGAAGTTATTTGCATGCTGCTATTCTATATATATATATATATATATATATATATATATGTGTGTGTGTGTGTGTGTGTGTGTGTGTGTGTGTGTGTGTTTCTGTATATATAACATATGACCATGACATCTAGTGGAGTCATACTTCCACGATAACTCTCAACCTGTTAGTGCAAGGAATGTAATGTATGTATTGCAGTTATAAATGTAGAATGTTGCTACAGTAACAGGGGTTGTGTCAACGTGCACATTGTGAAGGAAGACTCTTCTGACACTGACATGTACACCATCAGTTACTGACAGACATAAAATCATCATAGTGAAGTACCACACAAATCACAGTAATGATCCTGTGGAATACAGAAGCACTATGAGCAATAAACAATGAAAATCCGACACAATCTGTTCAGTCAGGAGGTATACACAGAATGCCTTAGTGCAAGAAATGTGGAACAAGTCTGACAAAGGGAATGTTTGGAGTCATAACAATGGGGGTATATCACAAATAATGACTAAATAAGCTCACACAGTTGATGCATTCACATCCTCCTGTCTGTCCTAACACATAACTGGAGGAGCAGAGATCCCAAGCCACATGTTTCACACTAGTTAGTGACATACATCTTCACACCAACCCAATGCTTTGTCAGAAATACACAACACGTATGGCAGCCAGGCAACAGTACATCTGACAAATATCTGGTCATAACATCACACTAGGGTAAATACACTGTGTTGCTAGGCATGTCACCATGCACTGTCTACACTACAGGCAGACTGCCACAACACTAACCCAGTTTACCTATTGGGGAATACACATGTAATTGCAAATATAGCAGGCACTACAGGCATGTAACAGCATGTGGTAAAATACACCAGTGTGAAAGTGCATCCTCATAACTGATCTCAGCACAATCACAGTCACATAATGGTAAGCCTAAGTAATAGTGCAGTCAGTGGCCTGTGTGAACAAAGCCATCATCATGTTTGCCACTCACTCACTAACCCTACATATACTGGCACAATTCACAGTGTAGCCTGATGCCTCACTGTGGTATTGGACATGTCTCAGTCTGGCCCTACAAACATATAGAGTGATAGGGTTTCAGAAACTGGAGCAGCATGCACTGTCAGATAGAACAGGATCAAGAACACTGGCATCTACCCCAGTCTGTTACACAAGCCAAATAGCATGATCATAATACACTGCTACATAATACACTCTGTCAACAATCACCATAAGTACACAGACCTCACTATTGTACAGAATACCACAGAATATCCAGGTTTTGTCCACAACTATTAGGCCTGCTTTACATTACATGTCTGGCAGTCTGATATATCACTGGCTTGATATCAGGAATTATGTAATTAAATAATGGTATTCTGTATATATCCACCTAACCCAGCCACTTGGGATGCACAAGCCAGTGCATTTCTTTGTGCCGGTCCCAAGCCCGGATAAATGGGGAGGGTTGCGTCAGGAAGGGCATCCAGGGTAAAAATTCTGCCACATCACTTATGGCGCAAAAATTTCATATTTCCATACCAGATCGGTCGAGGCCTGGGTTAACAGCCACCGCCACTAGTACAGTTAGCCAACAGAGTGCTGGCAGAAATTGGGCTACTGTTGGCCGAAAGAGAAGAAGAGGGTGAAGGCATGCCCAAAGGCAGGAAGAGAGGAGGAAGGTTAGGAGTGTAGCAGTAAAGGTAGGAACTTTGAATGTTGGCAGTATGACTGGTATAGGAAGAGAGCTAGCTGATATGATGGAGAGAAGGAAGGTTGATATATTGTTCATGCAAGAGACCAGATGGAAGGGAAGTAAGGCCAAGTGTTTAGGAAATGGGTGCAAATTGTTCTATCATGGTGTGGATGGCAGGAGAAATGGGGTAGGGGTTATACTAAAGGAACAATATGCCAAGAGTGTTTTAGACGTGAAGAGAGTGTCTGACAGAGTGATGTTTATGAAGCTTGAAATTGATGATGTAATGATGAATGTTGTTAGCGCATATGCTCCACAAGTTAGGTGTGTGATGGATGAGAAAGAGAAATTTTGGAGTGAGTTGGATGAAGTTGTGGTGAGTGTACCCAAAGGTGAGAGACTAGTGATTGGAGCAGACTTTAATGGGCATGTTGGTGAAGTGAACAGAGGGGATGAGGAAGTGATGGGTAGGTATGGTGTTAAGGAGAGGAATGCAGAAGGTCAGATGATTGTTAATTTTGCGAAAAGGATGGACATGGCTGTGGTGAATACGTATTTTAAGAAGAGGGAGGAGCATAGGGTGACGTACAAGAGTGGAGGAAGATGCACACAGGTGGATTATATCCTATGTAGGAGGGCCAGTCTGAATGAGATTGGAGACTGTAAAGGGGTGGCAGGGGAAAGTGTAGTTAAGCAGCATAGAATGGTGGTCTGTAGGATGACGTTGGTGATCAAGAAGAGGAGGAGGAGTGTGAAAGCAGTGCCAAGGATTAAATGGTGGAAGTTAAAAAAGGGTGATTGTGAAGTGGAGTTTAGGGAAGAGTTAAAACAGGCACTGGGAGGCAGTGGAGAGTTACCGAATAGCTGGGTAACTACAGCAGAACTAGAAAGGGAGACTGCTAGAAAGGTGCTTGGTGTGACATCTTGTCAGAGGAAGGAGGACAAGGAGACCTGGTGGTGGAATGAGGAAGTACATGAGAGTATACAGAGGAAGAGGCTGGCGAAGAAGAAGTGGGATTGTCAAAGAGATGAAGAAAGTAGACATGAGTATAAGGATATGAGGCGCATGGCAAAGAGAGAGGTGATGAAAGCTAAGGATAAGGCGCATGGAGAGTTGTATGAGAGATTGGACACTAAAGAGGGAGAAATGGACCTGTACCGATTGGCTAGACAGAGGGACAGAGCTGGGAAATATGTGCAGCAAGTAAGGGTGATAAAGGATAGTGAGGGAAAGGTACTTATAAGAGAGGAAAGTGTGTTGAGTAGATGGAAAGAGTATTTTGAGAGGCTGATGAATGAAGAGAATGAGAGAGAGAGAAGGTTGGATGATGTGGGGATAGTGAATCAGGAAGTGAAACAGATAAGCAAGGAGGCAGTAAGGACAGCTATGAAGAGGATGAAGAATGGAAAGGCTGTTGGCCCAGATGACACACCAATGGAAGCATGGAGGTGCTTAGGAGAAATAGCAGTGGAATTTTTAACTAGATTGTTTAATGAAATTTTGGAAAGTCAGAGGATGCCTGAGGTGGAGAAAAGTGTTTAGGTATGAATCTTTAAGATAAGTGTGATGTTCAGAGCTGCAGTAACTACAGAGGGCTAAAGTTGATCAGTCACAGCTTGAAGTTATGGGAAAAGAGTAGTAGAAGCTATGTTAAGAAGGGAGGTGATGATTAGTGATCAGCAATATGGTTTCATGCCAGGAAAAGAGCATTACAGATGCAATGTTTGCTCTGAGACTGTCATTGGAGAAATACAGAGAAGGTCAGAAGGAGTTGCATTGTGTCTTTGTAGACTTGGAGAAAGCATATGACAGGGCGCCTGGAGAAGAGTTGTGGTATTGTATGATGAAGTCGGGAGTGGCAGAGAAGTATGTAAGAGTGGTACATGATATGTACGAGGGTAGTGTGACAGTGGTGAGGACTGCAGTGGGGTGACAGATCCATTTAAGGTGAAGGTGGGATGCATCAAGGATCAGCTCTGAGTCCTTTCTTATTTGCAGTGGTGATGGACAGGTTGACAGATGAGATCAGACTGGAGGCCCCGTGGACTATGATGTTTGCAGATGACATTGTGATCTGTAGTGAGAGTAGGAATCAGGTTGAGGAGACACTGGAGAGGTGGAGATATGCTCTAGAGAGCAGAGGAATGAAGGTCAGCAGGGCTAAGACAGAATATATGTGTGTAAATGAGAGGGAGAGTAGAGGAATGGTAGGATTCAGGGAGTAGAGTTGGTAAGGTGGACGAGTTTAAGTACATGGGATCAACAGTTCAGAGTAATGGTGAATGTAGAAGAGAGGTGAAGAAGAAGTACAGGCAGGGTGGAATGGGTGGAGAAAGAGTGTCAGGAGTGATTTGTGACAGGCAGGTACCAGCAAGAGTGAAAGGAAGGTCTACAAGAGGATAGTGAGGCCAGCTATGTTATATGGGTTCCAGACAGTGCCATTGACAAAAAGCCAGGAATCACAGCTGGATGTGGCAGAGTTAAAGATGTTAAGATTTGCACTCGGTGTGACTAGGATGGATAGGATTATGAATCAGTTTGTTAGAGGTCAGCTCATGTTGGACAGTTTGGAGACAAAGCAAGAGAGACAAGATTGCGTTGGTTTGGACATGTGCTGAGGAGGGATGAAGGGTATATTGGGAAAATGATGCTAAGGATGGAGCTGCCAGAGTAAGAGGAAAAGAGGAAGGCCTAAGATAAGGTTTATGGATGTGGTGAGAGAGGACATGCAGGCAGTTGGTGTGATACAGTAAGATGCAGAGGATAGGAAGAAATGGAAAGAGATGATCTGCTGTGGCGACCCCTAATGGGAAGCCGAAAGATAATGATGATTCTGTATATATCCACCTCTTACTGCATGACATATGAACCAAGGGTGACAGACTTGGGGAACAGAGGCACAAACACAGGGACAATATTGACATCTTGCAGTTATAAACTGAGAACATTGCTGGTGTAACAGGGTTTGTTGTGACATATCTCTTCTGAGGGATATGAAGTCAGTAACACACATGGATATTACCATTTCCTGAGTACAATAATCAGAGTATGCTGCTGCATCTATGAAGAGAAAATGTGTAAGTAATACACCAAATCTCAGGCTCCAGACTCTGGTCAGTCTGCAGATAGCCCTACAGGTGAGAGTTTTGTCAACCATATAACACTGTCATTCCAGACTTTAGATCATACCAGAACAGCGATATCCACACAAACCCTGTTAAACCACATGTCCTCCTGTGGTGAGTGATGTTCAAAAGACATGCATGAATGGGCGTGCCTTCATTGAAAGTTGGGTGTTGGGCTGGCACCTCGGCACCATAAAATCTACTGCAAATCATTAGTGGACGGAGTTCTGCTGTGGCAACCCATAACCAGGAAAAGCCAAAAAGAAGAACAAACAACACTTCAAATGTAGAGCACCAATACTTACATTCTGTCCCCGTGTCTGAAACATCTCCCTCTGGTTTTGGCCTGTCTACAGTGTTTGTTATAACAGGTATTTTCAACTACCCTCTGTGATGCTGTTTGTCACACACCCACATGAAGTCCTGCTCATAGTGAGGGAGGAAGTCCAACACCCACTTGCACTGCTTACTTATAGGGGTGTGTTTCCATACATTTGGCTAAAGGAATGATACCACAGGTGTTCCCACATGCAATTGCAAGTGTAGAACGCGAATTTGTGCTCAGGCCAACAGCTGACCATAAGCATTACCTACCAAAGTCAAGCTACTGCCTATGCAAAACAGATGCATTTTTGCACGTCTACCAGAGAGGGGGTGAGACAGAGACAGAGAGAGAGAAAGAAAGTCAGGAAGAGAGAAAAAGCTAAGCATGTCTGTGTTAGATCTGTGGGCAGAGGTCTCTGGGTATTATAATGGTTGCCTATATATAAACGTATGACTGTGTATTGTGTACAACAACCTATACAGTGTTTGACAACTGTTGGCCTTGTTGTGCCACATTGGGACATATGGTTCCTC
>NC_056731.1:1674993800-1675138800 GCF_019279795.1 Protopterus annectens | reverse complement strand
ATCCTCTTTTCAATGTAGTGCAATCCTGGAGTTGGTAAACATAGATGTGCTGGTGTGGGTGGTACAGCCCAAGATATTGGAGGGTGTGGGATGGCATAGAACCACATATAGTGCGATTAAAAAATACTTAACCTGTTAACATAAACTGTACAGTATAACAGCAGACTAAGTGGGGGATATGCAGAACAATAACCCCAATGTGGATGGCTGTGCCCACAACAACCACACCCAACTATATATACCAAATCCAGTATCACTGTACAGCTGTACAGTGGGGAAGAAGGAATTTACACATCCACTAATAGTTTTGATAAAATGAATTTCCACAAGATGATTCCTCTGAAAGATTACCTTTGCCAGGTCATTCTCAGACAAATTATCTCCTGGGACATATAATTTCTACAAACTGAAGTAGATCCATTCACATACACTTACTTTGCAACACTGAGAGTAGAAGCCCTACCTATGTACTTATTGCTACTAATGTGTTTGGCCTTAATTTCACACACCACAGAGCTATTAGGATGAGGTGTGTCCCGAGTTCCTGTTAAATGAAGAACATTGCCAGGGATTGTACAGTATGGTATTGGGGAATGTACTGGGTGTTAATGAGCAATACATAGTATGACATACTGTCATATACACATTGACAAACACATACAGTCATAGACACATTTGACAGACCTGGGTTTAGCAGTGCTAACTACCTTGCCAGTGAGTCCATACTGTTAGAGAGTTTTTGCACACAGCACATGCACCATTGGACTGGATAGTGTAATCAGTTACTTGTATGATTGATGGTAACAGCGGTCCTCATCCAGCAGACCTTGGGACATTTACTGGGGGTACCATGAAGTAAAGACAGTATACCCAGCACACAAACCCCACATTTGATATTGTACTCACTGAAACCCATGATAATGCTCTGACATGCCCACACTCACACATTGACCAGGACTACAATACAAACCCTTGTCTATCTAATCAGTGCTACTACAGGGATATGATTTGATTGCACATCGACAGGGATAGCAGGGTGAGGGTTTGTAATGGCTCTCTAATATCAACAACATCACCATCCCTTATAATGTATGGCAAGGTTTATTGTATTTTGAGAATGTCACCTCAGAATGCTGTCTCATACAAATATGCACAGTCAGACACAATTGCACACAAATACACACACACGCACATACCCACATTTACCAGGACTCAGAGGGAAACACACACCTATCTACCCATTTGTAGAACAGTGTTATGCTGGCACTGCAAGCTCCAGGTAGCCCATAGGGTGTAGAGTGTAACAAGGTACATTTACTGTGAATTACAGCAGCAGCCATTTCTAAGTATAGCAATGGGGGGGTGTAGTGGGTGCGAAGGCCCTCAGAGGATTTTCAACTACTAGTTTACAAGCACACAGACACTGTTATACTCAATAATGCACACACACATTTCTCAGTACTGAGGTCCATAGGTGTACGTGTTCCTAGGTGTGTACCAGCCTAATGTCCATGGAGAGGTGAGAAGAGTAGAGCATGTGAGTACACTATTACCATGCCACCTGACATTTGTCAACAGGCCATCTATCAACTGCTGCCAAATGAGTGATCACCGGGGTGACAGTTAAAGTCAGCATCCGCTCCTCTGGTTTTCTCTTGTAGAGGGCCAGTGAGGTGCTCCATTTGACATGTATGCAACATATGTTCCATAACATGGCCAGTGTCTGGGTTAGGGACCTGTACTCAAACATGTTTGGTCAACTGTGGTAGTCTGTTTGAGGTATCCATGTCATGCGGTGCATACAGAGTGGAGTTTCCTAGCTGTGGCATTCAGAAGACAGCTGGGCAAATATGTAAGTGTCACTCAGTCAGAGATTGCTTGTAAACAGCCAAGATGAATACCTGACATCAGCACATCTGTACAGAGGACAGACAGAAAATAGCTAGCCAACAGGTCATGCATTAGGATGAATATTCTGACAGATAGACATCTGAAACTGATAGGTATGCCATTACTACATGACAGCAGTCTTCAATAACACGTCTTAAACCATAGTAGTCTACAGTTAATATCAACATATCAGATCAATATCCAATAGGAGATGCATTAAAAACATAAAGGTCAAACACCAAGAACTAAATAGTCGGTACAAAGAGTCCAGCTTTGCATGCAGGAAGCTATAGTTCCAGTTCTACAATCTGCAATCTACTCTTACTTGGAAAAGCACTGTTAAAAGTGGTAATGTAATGATATGATACAATACATGCATGTGAGACTGCATATAACTTGGGATACTACCCAAGTATGAAACGCATACAAAGAGAAAAGATTGTGGCATTACCCATGTATACTCAGGCGTTACATACAGTATACTCACACCTCCTGCTACTGTAATGACAGCACATAGAAGCATGTTATGCATATGGAATTAAATACATTAATTAAAATGTCATTGCCCTGCTATTTTATCAGGCGTGAATGTGATCAATGGTTAACAGGGCTCAGCTATGCTTAGCAGGGTCTATGCATTACTTAAATGTAAATGCTAAGCAGAATTGTGCACTGGTAAGTGAAGCCTACACAGTGTAAGCATCTTTTCATTTAACCATAGGTTAGCACCACTTTCTGTCATGCAAACCCATGCAAACCTGATTAAAACTGCTCAAAACTGCCTTAGCCACTCTGTATCCAACACTGCTTGTTCTGCCTACCAACAAAATAAACAACCATTGCAGGTCTGGAAGCCAGGACTCTGTACCCTATAGTCACAGCAGTTAACCACTAATCCATCTGAGCTGTGAAGATGTCTGTTGTTTTTCTAATATATCATTCAGTACACATACTGAATAGTAGTGAACAACTGCTGTGACTACTACAATTTAGTACTTGTAAGTGAAATAGGTGTTGAATCAGCCATGTTTTGATATGTAAATATACACATATCAGATTAATATGGTGGGATACATCTGAGAAGGAATACAGAACAAAGGATATAAATATATGTTTATACATATTATATATATATATATATATATATATATATATATATATATATATAATGCTTTGTCAGTAAAAAGTTTGCAGATTTATTAGATCCAAAGCCAATAGTAAGCACTTTTGTCTCTTCCCCCAGAGACTTCTTCAAACTAAGGCTTTGTGGTAAAACATACATTTATATACTTAAATGGCTCATTAACCAATTAACATTTTAAAAACATAGTATCATTAAACATTTATAATATAAAATTTTACACATTTAAAACTGTAAATAATACAAACCATCTAAAACTAATTACATCAATGTTTCAGTTCCTTCCTTTTTAAATACATTATAAATTCTTCCTATTATTTAATCCTGGAAACAAGCATTTAGTCTTACTTGCCAACAATATTCCAACCATCCCAGCTCTTCCTCGACATTCAATGTTAGCATTAGGATGTAAAGCATCCAAAAGTATACATCTGAAATTTATTTTACATTTCTTCTCAACATAGTGTTTACTCATAGCATTTTTCATATCTGCATGTGTAATAGCATAATTGTGTTCATAGATTCTTCTGTATAGTTCTTTCTTTGTTCTCCCCACATAAAATGATCTGCATTCTAAACAAATTAGTAAAACTACATTTTGCTTTACATGTAAACCTGCCTGGTACCTGTACTACTGTTTTTCCCACTAACAATTCATTACTATCAGTGAATAAATATTGACAATAGTTACAATTGTGACACTTTACCATCCCTTTTCTTGACTTCGACTTCTTTTGCCTTATTCAGTTTACTTTGAAAATGATATTTGAAAATTGTAGCCCTTTTTGCACAAACCTGGGTTCATTTCCTATTTTTCAACAATCTATTTCCTTTCAAAATCCCCAATTTCTCCTCACAATATTGTTTATTGCATTTGAATCTGTGCTGTTTTGTACTGCTAATGCTGTCATAAAACTTTTAGTTCTATTATCCACTTCATTATTATTGTTGGCATAACTTACCATATTTTTTCTTTTTCTTACTTCTTCAGTAAACAACCTTTCTACTTCTCCTTGTGGATATCCTCTTATTTCCATTTTTTACAGAGGTTAGGAGCTTCAAATTCAAACACTTTATCTTCTTTTGTTAAATTACTTATTCTTTTAAGTTGTCCCTTCACTATATTTGTTTTAGTTTTCTTAGGATGTAGGCTGGAATAACGCAAGTACATATTATTTTGGAAATCTTTCTTATATATCTTAGAAATAAGTCTGTTCTCATCTTTATATATTGTTAAGTCTAAAAAATAATTTTTTTCTAAACTATAACTATGACTAAATTCTATATAGGAACAAACATTGATATAATTTAAAAATGTTTCTAACTCATTTATAGTACCATCCCATATTAAAAGGACATTGTCAATAAACTGTAACATCTTGACTATGTATTCCTTATATTCACTCTCTGATATGTTAGCAACTTCCCAGCTCTGCATAACAACATTAGCATAACTTGGGGCTAAAGCTGCACCCATGGCAATCCCATTCATTTGAACAAATTTTTGCTCATAAAAATCTAAATAATTGTGGCTCAAAACTACATCAATTATTTCCATTAGCAGTCCAACTGTATTTGGGTAGAACTCTTTTGATTTTAATAACTCTACCCTAACTGTTTCCATCCATTCTTTATTGGGAATGATGGTGTACAAAGAATTGATATCTAGGGTAACCAATATATGTGAATCAGACACCTGAATTCCTTCTATTTTCCTCATGCAGTCGTAACTGTCCTTTATATAAGTAGTACATTTTGGTACTATTCTCTGTTTTACGTTCATCCTCAAACACTGACATCCCTTTACTATTTCTACTGACTACTATAGGTCTTAATGGTGATGAGTCTACATTTTTGTGGATCTTTGGAATTCCAAAGATCCTACTTATTTTTGGATTAGTGTTGGATAGATTTCTTTTCATTTTTGCATCTATTCTTCCTGTATAGAACCATTCTTCTATACAGGAATCAATCAATGAATATCCTTTTTTACCTCTATCATGTTCACAGTTCTATAACAATTTTTAACTGCCAGCATTTCTTTAATTTTATGTTCATATTCACTTCTATCCAACAAAACCATAGCACCACCTTTGTCAGCTTTGATAACTAATACCTCTTCATTTTTAACTAGTGCATCAAAACATTGCTTTTCTTTTTTTGTTAAATTATAATATCTAAACATTGTTTCATTGTCTAACATTTCAAGCATCTGTGACTCACATATATTCAGGAGCATTTCTAGTTCTTTAATTAAAGGTGGATTATAACAGCTAGGTCTATAAACATAAACATTACTTTGCATTTGTGGTCCAAATAAAATATTTAGATTCAGTTTTCCAACATTGATGCAGTTAGTTTTAGATGGTTTGTATTATTTACAGTTTTATATGTGTAAAATTTTTATATTATAAATGTTTAATGATAATATGTTTTTAAAATATTAATTGGTTAATGAGCCATTTAAATATATAAATGTATGTTTTTACCACAAAGCCTTAGTCTGAAGAAGTCTCTGGGGGAAGAGACAAAAGCGCTTACTATTGGCTTTGGATCTAATAAATCTGCAATCTTCTTAGTGACACAGAGTTTTATTTTTATTTCTGTATTTTGAAGTTATTTGCATGCTGCTATTCTATATATATATATATATATATATATATATATATATGTGTGTGTGTGTGTGTGTGTGTGTGTGTGTGTGTGTGTTTCTGTATATATAACATATGACCATGACATCTAGTGGAGTCATACTTCAGCACGATAACTCTCAACCTGTTAGTGCAAGGGAATGTAATGTATGTATTGCAGTTATAAATGTAGAATGTTGCTACAGTAACAGGGGTTGTGTCAACGTGCACATTGTGAAGGAAGACTCTTCTGACACTGACATGTACACCATCAGTTACTGACAGACATAAAATCATCATAGTGAAGTACCACACAAATCACAGTAATGATCCTGTGGAATACAGAAGCACTATGAGCAATAAACAATGAAAATCCGACACAATCTGTTCAGTCAGGAGGTATACACAGAATGCCTTAGTGCAAGAAATGTGGAACAAGTCTGACAAAGGGAATGTTTGGAGTCATAACAATGGGGGTATATCACAAATAATGACTAAATAAGCTCACACAGTTGATGCATTCACATCCTCCTGTCTGTCCTAACACATAACTGGAGGAGCAGAGATCCCAAGCCACATGTTTCACACTAGTTAGTGACATACATCTTCACACCAACCCAATGCTTTGTCAGAAATACACAACACGTATGGCAGCCAGGCAACAGTACATCTGACAAATATCTGGTCATAACATCACACTAGGGTAAATACACTGTGTTGCTAGGCATGTCACCATGCACTGTCTACACTACAGGCAGACTGCCACAACACTAACCCAGTTTACCTATTGGGGAATACACATGTAATTGCAAATATAGCAGGCACTACAGGCATGTAACAGCATGTGGTAAAATACACCAGTGTGAAAGTGCATCCTCATAACTGATCTCAGCACAATCACAGTCACATAATGGTAAGCCTAAGTAATAGTGCAGTCAGTGGCCTGTGTGAACAAAAGCCATCATCATGTTTGCCACTCACTCACTAACCCTACATATACTGGCACAATTCACAGTGTAGCCTGATGCCTCACTGTGGTATTGGACATGTCTCAGTCTGGCCCTACAAACATATAGAGTGATAGGGTTTCAGAAACTGGAGCAGCATGCACTGTCAGATAGAACAGGATCAAGAACACTGGCATCTACCCCAGTCTGTACACAAGCCAAATAGCATGATCATAATACACTGCTACATAATACACTCTGTCAACAATCACCATAAGTACACAGACCTCACTATTGTACAGAATACCACAGAATATCCAGGTTTTGTCCACAACTATTAGGCCTGCTTTACATTACATGTCTGGCAGTCTGATATATCACTGGCTTGATATCAGGAATTATGTAATTAAATAATGGTATTCTGTATATATCCACCTAACCCAGCCACTTGGGATGCACAAGCCAGTGCATTTCTTTGTGCCGGTCCCAAGCCCGGATAAATGGGGAGGGTTGCGTCAGGAAGGGCATCCAGGGTAAAAATTCTGCCACATCACTTATGGCGCAAAAATTTCATATTTCCATACCAGATCGGTCGAGGCCTGGGTTAACAGCCACCGCCACTAGTACAGTTAGCCAACAGAGTGCTGGCAGAAATTGGGCTACTGTTGGCGAAGAGAAGAAGAGGGTGAAGGCATGCCCAAAGGCAGGAAGAGAGGAGGAAGGTTAGGAGTGTAGCAGTAAAGGTAGGAACTTTGAATGTTGGCAGTATGACTGGTATAGGAAGAGAGCTAGCTGATATGATGGAGAGAAGGAAGGTTGATATATTGTTCATGCAAGAGACCAGATGGAAGGGAAGTAAGGCCAAGTGTTTAGGAAATGGGTGCAAATTGTTCTATCATGGTGTGGATGGCAGGAGAAATGGGGTAGGGGTTATACTAAAGGAACAATATGCCAAGAGTGTTTTAGACGTGAAGAGAGTGTCTGACAGAGTGATGTTTATGAAGCTTGAAATTGATGATGTAATGATGAATGTTGTTAGCGCATATGCTCCACAAGTTAGGTGTGTGATGGATGAGAAAGAGAAATTTTGGAGTGAGTTGGATGAAGTTGTGGTGAGTGTACCCAAAGGTGAGAGACTAGTGATTGGAGCGGACTTTAATGGGCATGTTGGTGAAGTGAACAGAGGGATGAGGAAGTGATGGGTAGGTATGGTGTTAAGGAGAGGAATGCAGAAGGTCAGATGATTGTTAATTTTAAAAGGATGGACATGGCTGTGGTGAATACGTATTTTAAGAAGAGGGAGGAGCATAGGGTGACGTACAAGAGTGGAGGAAGATGCACACAGGTGGATTATATCCTATGTAGGAGGGCCAGTCTGAATGAGATTGGAGACTGTAAAGGGGTGGCAGGGGAAAGTGTAGTTAAGCAGCATAGAATGGTGGTCTGTAGGATGACGTTGGTGATCAAGAAGAGGAGGAGGAGTGTGAAAGCAGTGCCAAGGATTAAATGGTGGAAGTTAAAAAAGGGTGATTGTGAAGTGGAGTTTAGGAAGAGTTAAAACAGGCACTGGGAGGCAGTGGAGAGTTACCGAATAGCTGGGTAACTACAGCAGAACTAGAAAGGAGACTGCTAGAAAGGTGCTTGGTGTGACATCTTGTCAGAGGAAGGAGGACAAGGAGACCTGGTGGTGGAATGAGGAAGTACATGAGAGTATACAGAGGAAGAGGCTGAAGAAGAAGTGGGATTGTCAAAGAGATGAAGAAAGTAGACATGAGTATAAGGATATGAGGCATGGCAAAGAGAGAGGATGAAAGCTAAGGATAAGGCATGGAGAGTTGTATGAGAGATTGGACACTAAAGAGGAGAAATGGACCTGTACCGATTGGCTAGACAGAGGGACAGAGCTGGAAATATGTGCAGCAAGTAAGGGTGATAAAGGATAGTGAGGGAAAGGTACTTATAAGAGAGGAAAGTGTGTTGAGTAGATGGAAAGAGTATTTTGAGAGGCTGATGAATGAAGAGAATGAGAGAGAGAGAAGGTTGGATGATGTGGGGATAGTGAATCAGGAAGTGAAACAGATAAGCAAGGAGGCAGTAAGGACAGCTATGAAGAGGATGAAGAATGGAAAGGCTGTTGGCCCAGATGACACACCAATGGAAGCATGGAGGTGCTTAGGAGAAATAGCAGTGGAATTTTTAACTAGATTGTTTAATGAAATTTTGGAAAGTCAGAGGATGCCTGAGGAGTGGAGAAAAAGTGTTTAGGTATGAATCTTTAAGATAAGTGTGATGTTCAGAGCTGCAGTAACTACAGAGGGCTAAAGTTGATCAGTCACAGCTTGAAGTTATGGGAAAGAGTAGTAGAAGCTATGTTAAGAAGGGAGGTGATGATTAGTGATCAGCAATATGGTTTCATGCCAGGAAAGAGCATTACAGATGCAATGTTTGCTCTGAGACTGTCATTGGAGAAATACAGAGAAGGTCAGAAGGAGTTGCATTGTGTCTTTGTAGACTTGGAGAAAGCATATGACAGGGCGCCTGGAGAAGAGTTGTGGTATTGTATGATGAAGTCGGGAGTGGCAGAGAAGTATGTAAGAGTGGTACATGATATGTACGAGGGTAGTGTGACAGTGGTGAGGACTGCAGTGGGAGTGACAGATCCATTTAAGGTGAAGGTGGGATGCATCAAGGATCAGCTCTGAGTCCTTTCTTATTTGCAGTGGTGATGGACAGGTTGACAGATGAGATCAGACTGGAGGCCCCGTGGACTATGATGTTTGCAGATGACATTGTGATCTGTAGTGAGAGTAGGAATCAGGTTGAGGAGACTCTGGAGAGGTGGAGATATGCTCTAGAGAGCAGAGGAATGAAGGTCAGCAGGGCTAAGACAGAATATATGTGTGTAAATGAGAGGGAGAGTAGAGGAATGGTAGGATTCAGGGAGTAGAGTTGGTAAAGGTGGACGAGTTTAAGTACATGGGATCAACAGTTCAGAGTAATGGTGAATGTAGAAGAGAGGTGAAGAAGAGAGTACAGGCAGGGTGGAATGGGTGGAGAAGAGTGTCAGGAGTGATTTGTGACAGACGGGTACCAGCAAGAGTGAAAGGGAAGGTCTACAAGAGGATAGTGAGGCCAGCTATGTTATATGGGTTCCAGACAGTGGCATTGACAAAAAGGCAGGAATCAGAGCTGGATGTGGCAGAGTTAAAGATGTTAAGATTTGCACTCGGTGTGACTAGGATGGATAGGATTATGAATCAGTTTGTTAGAGGGTCAGCTCATGTTGGACAGTTTGGAGACAAAGCAAGAGAGACAAGATTGCGTTGGTTTGGACATGTGCTGAGGAGGGATGATGGGTATATTGGGAAAATGATGCTAAGGATGGAGCTGCCAGGTAAGAGGAAAAGAGGAAGGCCTAAGATAAGGTTTATGGATGTGGTGAGAGAGGACATGCAGGCGGTTGGTGTGATAGAGCAAGATGCAGAGGATAGGAAGAAATGGAAAGAGATGATCTGCTGTGGCGACCCCTAATGGGAAACGCCGAAAGATAATGATGATTCTGTATATATCCACCTCTTACTGCATGACATATGAACCAAGGGTGACAGACTTGGGGAACAGAGGCACAAACACAGGGACAATATTGACATCTTGCAGTTATAAACTGAGAACATTGCTGGTGTAACAGGGTTTGTTGTGACATATCTCTTCTGAGGGATATGAAGTCAGTAACACACATGGATATTACCATTTCCTGAGTACAATAATCAGAGTATGCTGCTGCATCTATGAAGAGAAAATGTGTGAGTAATACACCAAATCTCAGGCTCCAGACTCTGGTCAGTCTGCAGATAGCCCTACAGGTGAGAGTTTTGTCAACCATATAACACTGTCATTCCAGACTTTAGATCATGCAGAACAGCGATATCCACACAAACCCTGTTAAACCACATGTCCTCCCTGTGGTCGAGTGATGTTCAAAAGACATGCATGAATGGGCGTGCCTTCATTGAAAGTTGGGTGTTGGGCTGGCACCTCGGCACCATAAAAATCTACTGCAAATCATTAGTGGACCGGAGTTCTGCTGTGGCAACCCATAACCAGGAAAAGCCAAAAGAAGAACAAACAACACTTCAAATGTAGAGCACCAATACTTACATTCTGTCCCCGTGTCTGAAACATCTCCCTCTGGTTTTTGGCCTGTCTGCACAGTGTTTGTTATAACAGGTATTTTCAACTACCCTCTGTGATGCTGTTTGTCACACACCCACATGAAGTCCTGCTCATAGTGAGGGAGGAAGTCCAACACCCACTTGCACTGCTTACTTATAGGGGTGTGTTTCCATGCATTTGGCTAAAGGAATGATACCACAGGTGTTCCACATGCAATTAGCAAGTGTAGAACGCGAATTTGTGCTCAGGCCAACAGCTGACCATAAGCATTACCTACCAAAGTCAAGCTACTGCCTATGCAAAACAGATGCATTTTTGCACGTCTACCAGAGAGGGGGTGAGACAGAGACAGAGAGAGAGAAAGAAAGTCAGGAAGAGAGAAAAAGCTAAGCATGTCTGTGTTAGATCTGTGGGCAGAGAGAGGTCTCTGGGTATTATAATGGTTGCCTATATATAAACGTATGACTGTGTATTGTGTACAACAACCTATACAGTGTTTGACAACTGTTGGCCTTGTTGTGCCACATTGGGACATATGGTTCCTCAATATGAAAATGTAGCAAAGCCCACCCTGCAATGGATCCTGTTATTTACACAATCATCCTAACACCCACCCAGGATATTGAAGACACACACACACACACACACACACACACACACACACACACACACACACACACACACACACACACACTTGTCAGTACTGAGTTTGAAACCCCATCCTAACTATGTATTGGTACTATAGTGTTACGCAGTTATTGCAAGAGCCATGGCAGTTATATGTTGGAGAACTGTCCAAAGGTATCTTTGAAGGTGACTGACATCAGCTGCAGTGCTCAAAGGAGGGGTGAGGGAAGGGCAGTAAGTGTGAATGACCACAAAAGCAGGTGTCAACAAAACTCACACACAAATGCACACATTTTCACAGTTGCCAGGACCAGGATGAGAACTCTTACCTAACTAGTTTGTTACACTAGGGCATTAAGCAGTTATCGCAAGTGCAACAGCAGTTATATGTTGGAGAACTGTCCAAAGGCATCTTTGAAGGGAACTGACATCAGCTGCAATGCTCAAAGGAGGGGTGAGGGAAGAGCAGTAAGTGTGAATGATCACAAAAGCAGGTGTCAACAAAGACTCACACGCACACATTTTTGCAGTTGCCAAGACCAGGATTAGCTCTTCTACCTAACTAGTTTGCTACACTATGGTATTACACAGTTATTGCAAGTGCCATGGCAGTTATATGTTGGAGTGTTGTGCAAAGGCATCTTTGAAGGTGACTGACATCAGCTGCAGTGCTAAAAGAGGGGTGAGGGAAGGGCAGTAAGTGTGAATGACCACAAAAACATGTGTCAGCAAAGACTCACATGCACATTTTCACAGTTGCAAGAACCAGAATTAGAACCCCTAACTTACTAATTTGTTATACTACGGTATTACACAGTTATCACAAGCACCACTGAAGTTATATGTTGAAGAACTGTCCAAAGGTATTTTTGAAGGTGACTGACATCAGCAGCAGTGCTCAAAGGAGGGGTGAGGGAAGGGCTGTAAGTGTGAATGACCACAAAAGCAGGTGTCAACAAAGACTAACACACTAACACACACATTTTCACAGTTTCCAGGTCCAGGATTAGAACTCCTGCCCCACTCGTTTGCTATGCAATGACATTATGCAGTTATCACAAGTGTCACAGCAGTTTCATGTTAGAGAGCTGTCAAAAGGCATTTTTGAAGGTGACTGACATCAGCTGCAGTGCTAAAGGAGGGGAGAAGGAAGGGCAATAAGTGTGAATGACCACAAAAGCAGGTGTCAGCAAAGACTCACACACACATTTTCACAGTTGCCAGGACTAGGCTTAGAACTCCTACCTAACTCGTTTGCTACATTAATGGTATTACACAATCACAAGAGCCACAGAGATTATTACACTGAGACTTAGCCAAAGGGTTATTTCAAGGTGACTGACATCAGTAGGAGTGGTAACATGGGCAATGGGAAGTGCAGTGTGTGTGACTGGACCATCAATCATTCCTCTTGAAACACACACACGCACGCACACACACGCACGCACACACGCACACACACACATGCACAAACACACACACACACACACACACACACACACACACACACACACACACACACACACACACACACACACACACACACACACACACACACACACACACACTCAGTCACACACTTTACATTTAACAGAACTGAGTATACAAATGCTACATGAATACTGTTTTTTACTATTGTGTTACACAGTTATCACAAACACCACAGACACTATAGTGCTGAGGGCTACCAAAAGGAATGTCTACAGTGATTCAAATCTGCATATCATGCAATATCGGCCACTTGGATGTGTAGTGGGTGGGACAGGCCTTATAATGGATTTTAATCTATCACTGTCTGTCTCTCTCTTCACCACATCTCTGTGTATGCATATTTGACTTATTATAGTGTATTGGCTTTGGATATGTGTGAGTATTCCTATCCAATGTGTGTGTGAAGCATGAATGGTGTACAGTTTGGTGTGTGTGCACAGACATCTGCAAATTACAGATATGTATAGTCCACTGTGTTGTCATACATGGGCTTCATTTCTCTAAGTGTAGGAGCATGCCCAGCATGACCTTCTGTATTGAATGTGTGAATCCATTCCAGGTAGGGTTGTACTCCAGTCCAGGGATTGGTGTTCCCAACCTGCAGATAGCAACCTGTTTCTGCAGGATATCTGTAGATAGGTTGACAATATGGAGTCACAATGGGTGACAGGTAGGATGATACTGTAACTATTGCTGTCTGTGCTGCTTGGAGTACATGGTTGGTGTTAGCAGAGATATTCAGACATATGTACTGTTTTACACTGTGATGTATTATGTCATCGACTACTGACATATAATTATTTGCTCACATTTATTTACTGGGAAATACAAGATGAATGAAGCTGAGTCGATTGTGGTCCACAGCCTACACAGTCTTGCACACTCCTACCATTGTGGAGGGTAGCTACAGACACTTGCTGATGGGTCTGTGTAAATGGTCCAGCACCTTGCTAGTATGGTGGCACAGGATCCCCATGTTGTACATATATCGACTTAACAGGATGGCCATATCCTGCTGTGGCTATACCTTTGAGCTGTACAGATTTACCCATGTTACCCAGAGGCAGGGCTCATATATCTGGTCAGTTCCCCTTCACATTGCGGTTTACGAGCAGGTTTGTAGCCGTGCATTACTAGGTTTGCAGGCAGGGGTAGTACGCACACACATCAGATTTTCAGAGTTAACACACTCCATGACATCCATCCATCTACAGCCCCCCAGTCTGTTATTCTATCCTCGTCCTAACATTATGCAAGCAATATCTGGGAAGTATCCCTATAGTTGGCCCTTCATCCCAGCAGTATTTATGGATTTGCCCCCAGTTCATGCAGCAGGACATGGCGGGCATGCTACTGGATTTTGTCAATATGGCCTTATGGCCTTGCATTTGTGTTCTGTTGACTGTGTTAGTTTGTTATTTGGGACCCCATGAGATATCATACATTGGCAGCACGGGTGAGGCACAGGCCTTTGGTAGAAGACTGTAGGCCATTTGGTAGTAATGCAGGCCATCTGTAGCAGGCCAGTGCATTCTGTCACTCCTACATTCCCAGGCTGTGAGCCAGTGGATTCCCGTGGGGTGACAGGGTAAGTGTTTGAGGCGTTAATGGCAATAGTTCCTGTACATATTGACCCCATTGGTCCAGATGCATGCAGGGAACTGCTTACAGCTAGGGACACACCTGCATAAGACACCTCTTCAGCATGCTGCATTCTGTGGGTATTCACATACAGATGTAAAGTCATACTGTACTCATTCCCAACAGCAAGGATATGACCTGTGATAAACCTGTGGCTGATGGTGGGGTGAGCTGAGTGCATGTGTGATATGGAAGCTACTTGCAGCTGACTCACAGATATACCTAGGAGATTCACCTTATGCTGCCTTGTGCAGGGACATAGGCAGTCTCTCATTACTTCATAACTGTGCCTTTTTTGGTCTGCCAGCGATTGTCCAGACTACATCAGTATTCCATACTACACAGACAACTAATGTGCTGCTAACCTGTATGTACAATTCCAAAGTTGTGTGCAGTTGACAGTTACATGTTATGCACTGTCTAGGGTACTTCCTCCTGTGTAATGTGTGTATGTATGGGCCCACATTAATGGCATGTCCATCTTTCAGACAGTGAAATATATTGACATCTGGACAGTGAGTATGGATGACTGCTGACATGGGTATTGCAGAGAAGCATTGTAGTTGGGACTGCAGTTGTCAGAACATGACCTTGTCATCCACAGTACTGCCCTTAGTCCACCAACACACAACCCTCCATTTCTACAAGCTGAACACTTCCACACAATATTGAACACATGACAACCTAACACATGGACCTCTGCATATTGTACACATGCAACAATCCATCCTGTAGATTGGGCCAGCTCAGGTAATCTGTGCTCCACTGCTATTACTCCTCACACTTGCATGTTACTGCATTTCTACATGGGGTTGTGGGGGGGCACACCTGACGACTTTAAACATTTGCTATGACTATACTGGTGTTTCACGTACCCTGTTGGCTTCCATTTCATTTTGTATTCTGACCTATCTTGCACACTGGAGGCATATCAGTAGTGTACAGATCTTATGTTTTATTGACCTACATTTCAGTTTCAGACTTCTTACCCTTCAGAACTGACATACAACCTGTTGTAGTCTGTTTATGTAGGTCTGGAGGGAGGCTGTTAACCATTGCCATCAATTGGAGGCCTTTGAACAGCCTTTCTTTATGGTCATCTACACCTGTCCTGCTGGCTGAGGCTGTTGGTAGGTATGTGAGCCACACTGACAAGCATGTGTGTGTCCTATAGACACGCATTTGGGTCAAGACATGTACTGCAGTGGGATTTGGCACTTGTCTAGTACTGTCTAGTATGCTGACAGCAGTATTTGTCATGGATTTCATGCTGCCCATATAGGTGTCCACGATCTGCTGCCATCCCATTCAGTCACCCAATTCCCTTGCATGCTCACATTCATACCATAGATACAACTATGAGAACATACTACTCCATTCAGCAATTGATAGGAAGACTGACTTACCTTGTGCCTGTGCCAGTATTGAGGATGGTGCTGGAGGGCTGACTATGTCAGATGCACATAGTACACTCTATATACATGGTAAATTACAGGTAGTGTCATGCTATGCATTGTCTCTTTGCCAAGGTCTGGGCATACTGGGCATGCCTCCTTCTGCCTACATGGGCAGGCTCAGGTAGTACTTCCTCCAAGTCACTCTGTGCCTGCAATGGCTTCAGCAATGGTGGGGGCTGTGTGGCCTTATCCCTTGCTGTTCCTGCTGCAGCTGTTTCTGCAGCATCATATTGTGTAGCATGCCACATACTATGAACATTTGTGTACATGTAGCTGGAGAGTACTGCAAGGCTCCACTGGATATGTCCAGGCAGTGGAACCGTTACTTTAGCATCCCAGACACATGCTCTACTATGATTCTGGTTTGTGCGTGTGCCTCATTATGGAGTTCATGTTCAGGTCTAATAGGTGTCATTACCCACGGCTCCAGTGCATAATCAGCATCCCCCACTACATGGCCATATGGGATTTTCCCACTGGCAGATGACTGGTACAGCTGTGTTATATGTCGATGTGGGAGTCATGATAGCTTCCAGGGCTGCCAGCATACACACACACACATATTCAAGATAATTCCCTGGGCATCGCACATGGCCTGGCGGTTGATAGAGGGGAAGCTCTTACGGTTTATGTAGACACTACCCCACTCTCCGAGTGGTGCTTTGCTGTGTATGTGCATGCAGTCTATAGCACCCACTACCTCTGGGTATTCCGCTATTTGGTGGAAGAGATGCATATTGCTGGTCAATGCCTCATGGGTGTTGAGGAAATATATGTGCTCACCGGCATGTGCTGACATGGTATCCAATAATTGGTGGAGTAGCCTGTATGCTGATGCCTGTGAGATCCCCATGATATCCCCAGTTGGCCTTTGGAAGGTACCTGTGGCTAGTATTCTTAAGCCTACACATACCTTGGTATCCACTGGGATGGGTTCTCCTCTGTTGGTTCTGTGTTTGAGGCATGGCCAGCACAGCTCAACAATTTGCTGTAGAATGTCCCTGTCCAACTTATAGTGCTCCACTATCTCCAGCTCATGTAGCCCTTGGTAGGTTACCCTAGGTCTATACAATCTTCTACTCCTCCTCACTGTGGGTTGGTTGTCAGCATTCACATCCTCACCATTCTCAGCCTCTTGCACATATTGATGAATGACAGCGACAGCAGCCCTTAACATTTTGTTAGTTTTGTCAGGTAAAATTTCCAAGTTTGTGTATACCGGTGGTGTAGAGTTTGTGGGAAAAAACAGACTGGAAGGTACAACACAGAAGTGAGATGGACCAAAAAAATGGCTTGAATAATGGCAAGAATACACAATGCAATAAAAAGACCAAAAAACATTTAATTTCTGAGCGCTTTCGCAGTTCAAGAAAGTACTGCTTCATCAGACAACACATCCCATAAAACAACTAGTTTAAGTACAAGTCATATCCAATCAGAGACAATTCAATCACATAATTAAAACTCTAAGACATCCTTTAAAGGAGAATATGCACATTAAACATAAAAATACCTAAACAATGTTTAACTCACTCTAAGTGTCACACATTAAACATAAAAATACCTAAACAATGTTTAACTCACTCTAAGTGGTTACTACCATCTACAAGTTTAAGAACAGGGATTCCTAGCCTTTAGGGCTGGTTTAATCGACACACGGTCATTCCATCCTTTCCCTCTTGAGGCTCTTAACCTAATAATCCACCTCATTTCTGACATATCTGTCAGATTCTTAACATCACCTCCCCGTTCACCAACATTAACGATCTCAATAACTAAAAACTTAAAACTATGTGTGGAATCTGTGGCTTCCACATGCTTGGCTAAGGCATTCACATCTGATCAGGTATTAATGGCATAAAGGTGCTCCCTGCCATGGTCTCTGAGCCTCCTATCCCTCATGCCCACATAATAAGAATGACACACTTTACAATAAGCTAAGTAGACAAGGTGGCATGTATTACAGTTCACATGTGCAGTAAACTTCCATTCTCTCTTTTTATCTGAATGGATGAAACGCCCAGTAGAATCTAAGTAAGGGCAATAGTTACACTTGCTGCAAAGGAACATCCCTGTCAGACCACCATTCATGTCCTTTTCACTGTCTATCCTAGGATAGCATAACATCTGTTTAAGAGATCTCTTGTTTTTGTACAAAAACCTAGGTTCATTCCCTACAACCTAACCTCAGGGTCCAACAGCAAAACTTACCAGTGTTTTGAAGAATATCCATAATCTGCCTAACATTACTTGAATAGGTTACCGGTAGCCTAATAGCTGCCCTACAATTCCTTATGTCTGTACCTACATCATTATAGGAACGTGACCTCTGTGAGAAGTATGGTCTTACTCTGCTAGCAAGCAGAGCTGGAATGGTCTGCAGTATATCACAGACCTCTCTTTCTCTATAGCCTCTTTCTATAAATCTATTCTTCAAGGAAGATAATTCTTCCTGAAACCCCTCTTTACTGGTGTTCAATCTAGACGCCCGCATCCCTTGTCCCTTCACCACATTTCTGTAGATGTGTGTTGGGTGCATGCTCTGGCAATGGAGATAAGCATTCCTATAAACACTCTTTCCTAAATACACAGGTGTCAAACATGTTACCTGGATGCTTGATCACAAGCACATCCAGGAACTCAATCGCACTATCTGAAGTCTTAATACTGAATTTAAAAAAAGGGGTGGAGTTATTAAGATGTTCAAAAACATATATGCTGGTCAATGCCTCATGGGTTTTGAGGAAATATGTGTTCTCACCGGCATGTGCTGACATAGCATCCAGGAACTGGTAGAGTACCCTGGATGCTGATGCCTGTGGGATCCCCATGATATCCGCAGTTGCCCTGTGGAAGGTACCTGTGGCTAGTATTCCTAAGCCTACACATACCTTGGTATCCACTGGGATGGGTTCCCCTCTGTTGGTTCTGTGTGTGAGCCGTGGCTGGTACAGCTCAACAATTTGCTGTAGAACGTCCCTGTCCACCCTATAGTGCTCCACTATCTCCAGCTCATGTAGCCTCTGGTAGGTTACTGTGGGTCTGTACACTCTTCTCCTCCTCCTCATTGTGGGTTGGTCATCAGCATTCACATCCTCACCACCCTCAGCCTCTTGCACATATTGATGTATGAGAGCAACAGCAGCCCCTAACATTTTGTTAGTTTTGTCAGGTAAAATGTCCCCATCTCTGTATACCAGTGGTGTAGAGGTTGTGGGAAAAACCAGATTGGAAGGTGTTTGCATTGTTTATAGTAGTGTGCTAGGCTGTTCCATTTGTTATTGGCTGATTCTGATACAGTTCACCTGCCAGCTATGCTAGTTCTCCTTGATTGCCTTCCTACTGCAGTTTTCCCTTCCCATTGCCTTCCCATTTAAGCCCAGAGGTGCGCAGTGCATACCCAGTGCTCAGATTTGAACAGAGCTGCTATTTCCTGTTTTTTTTTTTTGTTTATTTATTTGTTTAAAACCTGGTGCACAGAGTACACACCCGTTTAGGCAGTGTAAACACTGCTAGGCAGCCTCAGACACATACCCTTCCTTAGTTGTGCTTAGCCTAGGGCAAACACAGGCCACAGAGCTCCAATAAGCTTACAGCATGCATGACACCCCCTTATAAGGTTATCCATCTCTTAGACTTATACAGTGGTGTTGCTGCACCTACATGGAGGAAATCTGTGATTCAGTATCAATCCCCCCATTAGCATAAAACAGCATTCTAATTCATATTTACCACACTCACACTAAGCCTTCCCCCTTAGCAACCACTATTCCCTGGTATTGTTGTCTTATGCATGCCATTGAGTATTATGGCAAAATGCTGATTTGGGTATAAAAGCTTATTCCCCCTTTTTTTCTTATTTTCAGGGCAATCCAGTTTGCGCACCTCTGCCCTACGCTTAAACAGCCATGATCGGCCAAAAAAAACCCCTTGTTTTTTATAAATTTGCAACTATTTTTCATGCCAATGGCCATGAAATAGGTCTGGAATATTTTCACAAAGTCTTACTGGAAAGGACTTCCTTAAGTAACACTATGATGAATTTTGTGATGATGTTGATGGAGACTGTTTTGAAAAACAATTTTTTCTTTTTTTGGGGGAATTTTATAGACAGACGTGTGGCGTTGCTATGGGTACCAGCTGCGCACCTTTATTTGCAAATCTGGTCATGGTGGGTTGGGAGGAACAGTATACACACTATACTCCCTTTGTGGACTGCTGGATTAGTTACTTAAGGTTCCTGGATGACATTTTTATCTTGTGGAAAAATAATGATCAACATGAAAACTTTATCAATTATTTAAACAGTTGTTGTGAATATTTTAAATTAATAGGTAATTCTAATGTTGATAAGATAGATTATTTAATGTCACATTGTCAAAGAATGTTGAAAACAATTGTTTTGAATCAAGGATCTATAGAAAACCTACTTTTTCTAATGATTATTTAGAATTTAAGAGTAGCCATCCATTAAATATAAAGAGAAATATTGTAAAGGGCCAGATGGTCCGTACTGCGAGGATGTGCTCGACTTTAGAATTAGTTAAGTTAGAAATGAGTAAATTGGTAGTTTTTTTTTTGTAGAAAGGAAGAATCCTTATGAGTTTGTGCTACCTATCTGTCATCATGTAATACGTGAATGGGGGAGGGTAAGATATAAACCACTGTTGGGTGCTAAACTACATGATAAAAATGAAAATAATATTCAATCTAGAGACGATTTCACCCAGTCAATGGTTATCACTTATAGGGAGAACAGTAACAAGATAACATCTATTTTTAGAAAAAAATGGTTACTGTTTAAAGGAAATAAAGAGATGGAAGAAATTCTTGGACCGGAACCAACATTTGTATTTAGGACTAATAATAATATGAAATTTTTATTAGAACATTCTATCTCCAAACCCATTACAAGTACAAAGGGTACGACGAAATGTGGTGCCTGTGAATATTGCAGGCACATTTTGACATCCCCAGTAGTTCATATTGAAGGGACTAGTTTTGAAATAAAGTTGGCAGAGGGTACTTGTAATACAAATGGGGTGGTATATATTGCTATTTGCCAGACTTGTTTTCATTTTTACACAGGTAAAACTGAGAGGATGCTGCAAAAGAGGATATACGAGCACCTCTACGATATTAGAAAACAGGATGGCAATAATGGGTTATACAGGCATATAAAAACCAACTCCGATCATATATTTCTTTTTGGGATTTTGGAAGTTGTGCCAAAGGACATAAGGGAAGGAGACTGGAAGAATGAATTAGAAAGAGCTGAAAAGAAATGGCAGCTACGATACAATTCAAATGTTAACCAGGATTAAATGACTTTATTTCTCTTAAGCTCGAATTAAAACATAGGGCGCAAAAACTTTGATTTAAGGGCATATAAATTTCAATTTTAATGTGTACATACAACAAAAATAGAGTGTTTTAAAATATGTCATTTTAAAATATGTTATTTCCATATTTTATTTAAATTTTAAAGTGATTGGTTGATGTTTTTTTTAAAAGGAGAATGCGCAGTTATTTTCACAGTTCTGATGAAGTCCGGATGGACGAAAGTGCTTGACTGTGGATTTTTGTGTTACGGTGGAAGATACAGTTACCATACTTGTATATGCTGCTAATGCTGTGGATGTTTTTATTATACTGTGGAATAAAATGTGGTTCATTATCCGAGTGACTTCCTTGTTTTTCCAGCATACAGAGAGTGTTCTTGGTTACATTAGGTGTGGGTTTATTGTGTGCATTTTATCTTTGTCTCTTCACTTTTTATCTCTTTTTCTTATTTTAATTTTGTATTCCTCTGTCCTCTTTTCTTTTCTTTCTCTCCCATTTATGTTCATTTTTTCATATATCCAAATTCTTTAGGAGAGGACCAGCTGTGTACTTACAAGGTGAGGGAACATTTACCCTCTGCTGGTCCAGGGACATGCTCACAGTGTCAGTGTGCTGGCAACGGTCCTGTAGAAACCCTGGCATGTGGCAGCCTGGCAAGCATTACTGAAGAGATGCTTTAAGACCTGGTTGATGATGTGGTGAAGCAGGTCATGGAAAGACAGCTTTAGCCAATCAAGTCTTCTCTTTTGTAAATGGAAGACACTGTGCCAGTCATCACCAACTGCTGTGCCACCACAGGCCTCTGCTCTCTCAAAATCAGGGTCATCCTCTGCAACACCATTTTACAGTGGCAGTATTTGAGGTCTTGTAGACTGGGGGTACTGTTATTGGACAGCATTTCTTCTCACTTCCTTCATTCCCTTATCCTCTCGATAACACCCTTTTACCTACTTCCCATCCATACTAGCCCTTGAGTAAAAACAAAATATTTGAAAACATAGGGGGTATATCCTGGACAAAAACAAATTACCCCTCCTCTACCACCTCTTCCATCACAATTCCCCTGATGTGTTCCTAGTTTTTCTCCCTCTTTGTTGTGTCTGCCTTTTCCTATATTTCCTATCTCCCCCTTCTACTCTTTAATGAAAACATCACAGTGTCCATATAAGGATATCCCTATAAAAAATAACCCCTTTATTTTTTAACATATTAATAAAAACTACAGAGTCTCCTGCTTATCCTAAGTCTTACAAGTGTGACTGCACATAGCTGTAGTTTTCTCAGTTTCCGAATCCATACAAAGTTATATGTAGCCTGATGCTTTCAACAAGTCCTTCATAGGCTCATAGGTTCATAGGTAGGTACTAGGCTATTGGCCCTAGGGCCTATATAAGCCAACAAAGGTACCCTGGCTTTCCCCAAGAAAATTGTTTTCCTGTGCCACTGTCAAGCAGAGCCACAGAAGTGATCCCCGGGGTGAATTTCCTATCTCCCATCCAATCATCAAGATATATATATAATGCATATTTTCATGTGTTTTATGGTTTTGCAGTAAGTAAGCATATTTCCCAAAACACCTTTCATTTCCTTCATCAATATGAACTTGCTCTACACTTATTTGCATATACGTGCTGTGGCACTCTTCACTGATAACCAGCACACAGCTATAAAATCCTAGACTATGAATACCACGCTTAAAATTAAGGTTGGATTTAAGGGTATTGATCAAGGTGTAGCAATCTGCAAATGAGGGTGGTAGTGAAGAGAAATTCTCTCTGATTCATTTAGAGCCAATCTGTTTTTGACAGTGAAGCCCCCTTGTCTATCCTTATTTATAAGTGCTAACCCTACTCCTGACCCTAACCCCAAACCTGCACATTGCCTTATGTAAAAGTGTTTCTATAAAAATGTCATTATTCAGGAAAACATGGCCAAAGTTAAAGATGAATTTCTCTCTTACAGATTACAAAAGGAAAGTATGTGTAATGTGCGTAATTTCAGACATTATTTTTCATTTACAAATAGTTTTGATGAACAGACAGAACTGGAGAACAAGAGTGGCACTGGGTACTAATTTCACAGGCCTGTGTTATTTCATATGCTAGCAATGACATATGTTATCTTTATATTGCTACTCTTTGTTTATTTTATTTTGTTTGTAAGCAAAACCAAGGGCAAGATTTCAAAAGAGTTGCTCTCAGTGTATGTTTGCCATGATTCCGATAAATCTGCTCTCAGTGTAAGTGACATACTTTATTGTAAGGCCTATATATAAACAGGCTTACTAGGGGGATCAGAGTCCAATTACCTGGTCTCAGCCTGCTCTCAGTGTATGTGGTCACTTTCATTGGGAGCAAGTATTACAAAAAAATACAAAAACACTGCAAAATAGTACCATGCATTGTAAGGGGCAACAGCATCTTTTGTTCCAATGGTTAGGGTAGTCATGAAACCTGTAATGTGCATCAGAAAGAAAGACTGCCAATATAGTTTACTGGACTGTATGCAGAACTTAACAAGAGGGTTTGAGTCAGCATGATAATATCCACATTATAGTATATTATATAGTTAAACAGTATTTCTGAGTGCTGTTTCACTCCTATATCTTTGAACATGCTGTAACATATCCACATTTGATCTTACTGAAATTAAAAAAAAAAATAAAGTAAAATTTACTATAGAATAAAAATAATTATTAATAACTATATATATATATATATATATATGTGTGTGTGTGTGTGTGTGTGTGTGTGTGTGTGTGTGTGTGTGTGTGTGTGTGTGTGTGTGTGCATATAGTGCACTAGTATACTAAACCCAGGATTTAGCTATCTCTGCACAGTGTGCAGGAATAGTGCAAGAGCTGCTGCACGCAACATGGATGATGAGCGATCCAGGAACAAGCTCCCGGTACGTGCACAAGCGCTTCTACACTATTCCTGCAAGGACACCACTGCTACATGCTAATTACCCCATTTGCAAGTGAAAACCATGCAAATGAGGTGAATTAGTGATCCAGGAAGCAGGCAGGCATCTGTGCAGGACTAGTGTAACCTGCAGAAATGTATTCGGTTACTAACCGAATACATTTCTGCAAATTACAAAATGGAGGCATGACAGCTCCAAAGAAAGCATGTATTCAATGGAGTAAGCATACCAATGGCCAACTATGTGGTTATTGGCATAATAAATAGTTGCAAAATTATAAAAAATAACTTTTATTTATTTTTTGGCCGATTTCGGCCATTTAAGCATAGGACAGCAGTACGCAAACAGGATCAGGACGAAAATAAGAAAAAAAGTTGGAAATAAGCTTTTAAACCCAAATCAGTATTTTACCATGATAGTCAATGGCATACATAAGACAACAATTCCAGGGAATAGTGGTTGCTAAGGGGGGAAGGCTGAGTGTGAGTGTGGTAACTATGAATTAGCATTCTGTTTTATGCAAATGAGGGGATTGACACTGAATAAAAGATTTCCTCTCAGTGTTAGTTTGCACCCAACTGTATAGGAGCTGAATGACTTCATAATGGGATGTGTCATGCTTGCTGTAAGCTCACTGGAGTTCTGTGACTCTGTGACACTTGTTTGCCCTTAACTAAGCACAGCTAAAGAAGGGGTGTATGAGATGTTCCTGAGCACTGTGTACATAGCTTAAACGGGTGTGTGCGCCATGCACTGGTTTAAAAAAAAAACAGTTAATAACAGCTCTGTTCATATCTGAGCACTGGCTATGCATGGCGCACCTCAAGGCTTAAACTTAAAGCCAATGGGAAGGGAAAACAGCAGTAGGAAGGCAATCAAGGGGAACTAGCATAGCTGGGAGGTGAAATGTATCAGAATCAGCCAATAACACATGGAACAGCCTAGCACACTACTATAAACTATGCAAACACCTTCTAGTCTGTTTTTTCCCACAAACTGTAGACCACCAGTGAATAGAGATGGGGAAATTTTACCTGACAAAACTAACAAAATGTTAGGGGCTGCTATAGCTCTCATACATCAATATGTGCAAGAGGCTGAGGGTGGTGAGGATGTGAATGCTGATGACCAACCCACAGTGAGTAGAAGGAGAAGAGTGTACAGACCCAGGGTAACCTACCAGGGGCTACATGAGCTGGAGATAGTGATATTCTCTAGGGTGGACAGGGACATTCTACAGCAAATTGTTGAGCTGTGCCAGCCACATCTCACACACAGAAGCAACAGAGGGGAATCCATCCCAATTGATACCAAGGTATGTGTAGGATTAAGAATACTAGCCACAGGTACCTTCCAAAGACCAACTGGGGATATCATGGGGATCTCACAGGCATCAGCATCCAGGCTACTCCACCAGTTCCTAGATGCCATGTCAGCATATGCCGGTGAGCACATATATTTCCTCAACACCCGTGAGGCATTGACCAGCAATATGCATCTCTTCCACCAAATAGCAGAATACCCTGAGGTAGTAGGTGCTATACACTGCGTGCACATACATACCAAAGCACCAACAAGACTTCAGGGTAGGGTCTACATAAACCACAAAGGCTTCCCCTCCATCAACTGCCAGGTAATGTGCGATGCCTAGGGCATTATCTTGAATGCGTGTGCTGGCAGCCCTAGAAGCTATCATGACTCCCACATCTGACATATGACACAGTTATACCAGTCATTTGCCACTGGGGACATCCCATATGGCCACCTAGTGGGGGATGCTGGTTACGCACTGGAGCCGTGGCTGATGATACCCCTCAGAAATGCAAACACACCCGAACAAGAATTCCATAATGAGGCACACGCACAAACCAGAATCATAATAGAGTGTGTGTTTGGGATGCTGATGTCATGGTTCCATGGCCTGGACATATCTGGAGGAGCCTGGCAGTAGTCTCCAGCTACATTTACACAAATGTTCATAGTATGTGCCATGTTATACAATATGATCCTGCAGAAATAGCCGCAGCAGGAAAAGCATGAGGCAAGGCCACACAGCCCCCCACCATTGCAAAGGCCATCATAGGCACAGAGTGACTCAGAGGAGGAACTACCTCAGCCTGTCCATGTAGGCAGAAGGAGGCATGTCCAGTATGCCCAGACCTTAGCAAAGAGACAATGCATTGCACATACACTGACACAATGACACCTCTCTCTGACTCGCACATACAGTAAAAGCAATGACAAACATGACACTATCTGTGCTTTACCATGTATAGGGAGTGTACTATGAGCATCTGACATAGTCAGCCCTCCAGCACCACCCTCAACACTGGCACAGCCACAAGGTAAGTCAGTCTTCCTATCAATTGCAGAAAGGAGTAGTATATTCTGATAGTTGTATGTATGGTATGGATGTGAGCATGCAAGGGAATTGGGTGGCTGAATAGGATGGCAGCAGATAGTGGACACCTATATGGGCAGCATGAAATCCATAACAAATACTGCTGTCAGCATGTTAGGCAGTACTAGACAAGATGACAAATCCACCTGCAGTATATGTGGTGGTCCAAATGTGTGTCCATAGGACACACACATGCTTGTCAGTGCGGCTCACATACCCACCACCAGCCTCAGCCAGCAGGACAGGTGTAGATGACCATAAAGAAAGGCTGGTCAAAGGCCTCCAATTGATGGCAATGGTTAACAGCCCCCCCTCCAGACCTACACAGACAGACTACAACATATCTGGCAGTTGTATTTCAGTTCTGAAGGGAAAGAAGTCTGAAACTGAAATGTAGGTCAATAAAACCTAAGATCTTTAAACTACCGATATACCTCCAGTCTGCATGATAAGTCAGAATACAAAATGAAATGGAAGCAAACAGAGTACCTGAAATACAGTACAGTCATAGCAAATGTTTAAAGTCATCATGTGTGCCCCCCCCAATCCCATGTAGAAATGCAGTAATATGTAAGTGTGAGGTGTAATAACAGTGGAGCACAGATTACCAGAGCTGGACCAATCTACAGGATAGATTGTTGCATGTGTACAAACAAAACTGCTAGGTGTAATAATCGATAATAATCTCAAATTCGACCTACATGTTAATCAAACTATAAAGACCATCAATAAAAAACTAGGCTGTCTGTACAGGATAAAAGACTTTTTAACTCCTTCTGCTATAGCTGACATAGCTCGCTCTCACCTTCTTTTGCCACTACTGTATGCACCCCCAATACTCATCAACCTAAACAAATCTGTCCTCAACAAACTCTCCATCTGTTATAACCATATTGCCAGATTCACCACCAGCCTGCCTTATAGGTCTCACCATTGTATTAACCTAAACCAGCTTGGGTGGCTAGAACTATCCAGCATGATCCAGTATTACCTCATGATAACTGCCCATAAAATACTTTACAATCCAGATCATACTCCTGCTCTTAAAAATATTATTACCCCCTATCACAATCACCAGCCACTTCAATTCTCTAATAAATTACTAGTCCAGTCTATCAAAGCTAATAACTCTGCCGGTGACTCTCTCTTCACAAACTCTGTTAGCAAAACCTGGAACTCTCTACCAACAGAAATGACTTTGCTCAACTCCCTGAGTCAATTCAAGACTAGACTTAAACATTTGATGTTAAACTGGCTATGTCAATGTAATAAACCCGACTAACTCTTCTTGACTATGAGGCTAAAATAGTTAGTTTAGCTTATCTGTTGCACTATCCTGACCTTTACCTTGTCTAACTCTAATGTGTTTTGGCATATAACCACTGTAAATATTTTATCTGTAAATAACTGTATGACTTAAAAACAATATGCTTCCTGATTTGAACAACTTAATAACGACCTACACTTTGAATTACGTTACCCCAGAACTACTTTTATCTGCCTAGATATGCAACCTCTGCATAAATTGTTAATCATAACCCTTACTGCTTTCTTATATATGTCAACTACTGTATAGACTGCATTGTGTATCTAATTTGGTTACCTTGGAGCTTTTCTCCTCGGGCCTCCGCTGAAAATGGACATGTATCCAATCGGAATATCCCGGTCAACAAATGTAAAAGAAAATAAATAAATAAAATAAAATAAAACAAATGTGTACAATATGCAGGGGTTCATGTGTTAGGTTGTCATGTGTTCAATATTGTGTGGAAGAGGTCAGCTTGTAGGCATGAAGGACTGTGTCTTGGTGACCTATGGGCAATGTTGGGGATGACAGGGCCATGTTCTGACAACTGCAGTGCCAAACACAATACTTCTCAGCAATACCCATGTCAGCAGTCATCCATACGCTCTCTCCAGATGTCAATATCTGTCACTGTCTGAAAGATGAACATGCCATGAATGTGAGCCCATACATACACACAGTACACAGGAGGAAGTACCCTAGACTGTGCATAAAATGTAACTGTCAACTGCACACAACTTTGGAATTGTACATACAGGTTAGCAGCACATTAGTTGTCTGTGTAGTATTGTCTGTATAGTACTGATGTAGTCTGGACAATCACTGGCAGACCACAAAAGGCACAGTTATGAAGTAATGAGTGACTGCCTATGTCCCTGAACAAGGCAGCATAAGGGGAATGTCCCAGGTATATCTGTGTGTCAGCTGCAAAAAGCTTCCATATCACACATGCACTCAGCTCACCCCACCATCAGCCACAGGTTTATCACAGGTCATATCTTTGCTGTTGGGAATGAGACCCAACTTCTGTATGGGAATACCTACAGAATGCAGCTTGCTGAAGAGGTGTCTTATGCAGGTGTGTCCCTAGCTGTAAGCAGCACCCTGCATGCATTCAGACCAATGGGTCAATATGTACAACAACTATTGCCATTAATACCTCAAACACTTACCCTGTCACCCCACGGGAATCCACTGACACACAGCCTGGGAATGTAGGAGTGACAGAATGCAATGGTCTGCTACAGATGGCCTGCATTTTTACCAAATGACCTACAGTCCTCTGTCAAAGCCCTGTGCCTCACCCATAGAGCCAATGTATGGTATCTCATGGGGTCCCAAATAACAAACTAACACAGTGAACAGAACACAAATGCAAGGCCATATTGACAAATCCCAGTAGCATGCCCCCTATGTCCTCCTGCATGAACTGTGGGCCAATCCATAAATACTGATTGGATGAAGGGCCGACTATAGGGAAACTTCCCAGATATCTCTTGCATAGTGTTACGACGAGGAAAGAATAACAGATTGTGGGGTGTAGATGCATGGACGTCATGGAGTGTGTGAAGTCTGAAGCTCTGATGTGTGCGCATACTATCCCTGCCTGCAAACCCAGTAATGAGTGGCTACAAACCTGCTCGTAAACCACAATGTGATGGGGAAAGGACCAGATATATGAGCCCTGCCTCTGGGTAACCTGGGTGAATCTGTATAGCTGAGAGGTATTGCCACAGCAGGGTATGGCTATTCTGTTAAGTTGATATATGTGCAACAAGGGGATCCTCAGCAACCATACTACCAAAATGCTGGATCATTTACACAGAGCAATCAACAAGTGCCTGTAGCTACCCCTCCAGAATGGCAGGAGTGTGCAAGAATGTGTAGGCTGTGTACCACAACACTGGACTTGGCTTAATTCCACTTGTATTTCTCAGTAAATAACTTTGAGCAAAGTATTATATCTGTCAGCACTTGATGACAGAATACATCACGGTGTAAAACAGTGCATATGTCTGAATATCTCTGCTAACACCAACCATGTAACACAAGCAGCACAGACAGCAATAGTTACAGTATCCCCCTATCTGTCCCCTATTGTGACACCATATTGTCAACCTATCTACAGATATCCTGCAGAAACAGGTTGCTATCTGTAGGTTGAGAGCATCAAACCCTGGACTGGAGTACAACTCTACCTGGAATGGATTCACACACTCAATACATAAGGTTATACTAGGCATACTCCTACACTTAGCAAAATGAAGCCCATGTCAGACAACACAGTAGACTATACGTATCTGTCATTTTCAGATGTCTGTGCATACACACCAAATTGTACATCATTTATGCTTCACACACACATTGGATAGGAATACTCACACATATCCAAAGCCAACACACTATAATATGTCAAAGATGCACACAAAGAGATGTGGGGAAGAGAGAGACAGACAGTGACAGACACATTTCCATTATAAGGCCTGTCCCACCCACTACACATCCAATTGGCCAATATCGCATGATGTGCAGATGTCAATCACTGTAGACATTCCTTTTGGTAGCCCTCAGCCCTATAGTATCTGAGGTGCTTATGATAACTGTGCAGCACAATAGTAAAAACTAGTAATCATGTAGCATTTGTATACTCAGTCTTGTCAAATGTAAAGTTTTGTGTGACTGAGTGCGTATGTGTGTTTGTGTGTGCGTGTGTGCGTGTGCGCGTGTGTGTGTGTGTGTGTGTGTGTGTGTGTGTGTGTGTGTGTGTGTGTGTGTGTGTGTGTGTGTGTGTTTCCAGAGGAATGATTTATGTCCCATTCACACACTGCACTTCTCATTGTCCATGTCACCACTCCTGCTGATGTCAGTCACCTTGAAATAACCCTTTGGCCAAGTCTCAATCCTATAAGCTCTGTGATGGTTGTGATAACTGTGTAATACAATCATGTACCAAATTAGTTTGGTAAGAGTTTTATCCTGGTTCAGGCAACTGTGAAAATGTGCATGTTTGTGTATGAGAGTGTATGAGTATATGTTAACACCTGCTTTTGTGGTCATTCTCATTTACTGCATTTCCCTTACCCCTTCTTTGGCACTGCAGCTGATGTCACTCAACTTCAAAGATACCTTTGGACAGATCTAACACAAACACACTTGGCTCTTTCTCTCTTTTTGTCTTTTTTTCCCTCTGTCTCTCTTTTGCCCCCTCTCTGGTAGATGTGGAAAAATGCATCTGTTTGGCATAGGCAACAGCTTGAGTTTGGTAGGTAATGCTCAAGATCAGCTGATGGCATTTGCAGGAACTGGAGTCCTCCACTTGCTAATTGCATGAGGAACACCTGTGGTATCATTCCTATAGTCCATTACATGGAAAAACACCCCTAAAGGTAAGCAATGCAAGTGGGTGTTGGCCCTTCTCCCTCACTGTGAGCAAGACTTCATGTGGGTGACTGACAAACAGCATCACAGAGGGTAGTTGGAAATACCTCTTACAACAAACACTGTGGAGACAGGCCAAAAAACTGAAGGGGTATGCTCCAGACATGGGGGACAGAATGTAAGTTTTGATGTTCTACATTTGAAGTAATGTTGGTTTAACAGGATTTGTGTGGATATGGCTCTTCTGCATGATTTAAAGTCTGGCATGACAGTTTTATGTGGTTGAGAAAACTCTCACCTGTAGGGCTATCTGCAGACTGGCCAGAGTTTAGAGCCTGAGATTTGGTGTGTTACTCACACCTTGTCTGTCTTCACAAATGCAGCAGCATACGCTGATTATTGTACTCAGGAAATGCTAACGCCCATGTGTGTTACTGACTTCATATCCCTCAGAAAAGATATGTCACAGCAAACCCTGTTACACCAGCAATGGTCTCAGTTTATAACTGCAATATGTCAATATTGGCCCTGTGTTTGTGTCTCTGTCCCCCAAGTCTGTCACCTTTTGTTCATATGTCATGCAGTAAGAGGTGGATATGTACAGTATACTATTATTTAATGACATAATTCCTGATATCAAGCCAATGATATAGTAGACTGCCAGACATGTAATGTATAGAAGGCCTAATAGATGAGGACAAAACCTGGATATTCTGTGGTAGTCTGTACAGTAGTGAGGTCTGTGTACTTATGGTGATTGTTGACAGATTGTCCATATTATGTAGCAGTGCATTGTGATCATGTTATTTGGCCTGTGTACAGACTGGGGTAGATGTCACTGTTCTTTGTCCTGTTCTATCTGACAGTGCATGCTGCTCCAGTTTCTGATATCCTATCAGTCTATATGTTTGTAGGTCCAGACTGAGACATGTCCCTTACTCCAGTCACGCATCAGACTACACTGTGAATTGGTCAAGTATATGTAGGGTTAGTGTGTGAGTGGCAAACATGATGATGACTTTTCTTCACACAGGCCATAGACTGTACTATTACTTAGGCTTACTATTATGTGACAGTGACTGTGTTGAGATCTGTTGTGGATATGCACTTTCACACTGGTGTCTGTTACTCCATGCTGTTATACACCTGTAGTGGCTGCTATATTTGCAATTACATGTGTATTCCCCCTTAGGTAAATTGGGTTTGTGTTGTGGCAGTCTGCCTGTAGTGTAGACAGTGCTTGGTGACATGCCTAGCAGCACAGTGTATTTACCCTAGTGTGATGTTATGACCAGATATTTGGAAGATGTACTGTTGCCAGGCCGCCATACGTGTTGTGTATTTCTGACAAAGCAGTGGGCTGATGTGAAGATATATGTCACTAACTAGTGTGAAGTATGTGTCTTGGGATCTCTGTTCCTCCAGTTAATATGTGTTAGGACAGACAAGAGGGTGTAATTGCATCAACTGTGTGAGCTTATCTAGTCCAGTATGTCTGATGTATCTACATTTTCATGGCTCTAAACATCCCCTTTGTCAGGCTTGTTCCACATTTCTTGAACTAAGGAGTTTTGTGTATACCTCCTGACTAACCAAATTGTTTCAGACTGTCCATGTTTATTGTTCATATTTCTTCTGTATTCCACAGAATCATTACTGTGATTTGTGTGGTACTTCACTATGGTGATTTTATGAAGTCTGTCAGTAACTGATGGTGTACATGTCAGATTCAGAAGAGCCTTCCTTCACAACATGTATGTTGACAAAACCCCTCTCACTGTAGCAACATTCTACATTTATAACTTCAATACATACATTACGTTCCCTTGCACTAACAGGTTGACAGATATGGTGTGAGGTATGACTCCACTACATGACATGGGCCTCTGTTATATATACATACATGTTTTTCTTTAGAATCCTCATGTAAACTATTTGTGGAACATAATCTTTGTATAATCTGTATGTAGAACATAATCTCTGTATAATCTTTATGTGGAGCTTTTCTCCCCAGGACTCCATTGAAAACGGGTTCTTTTGGCCCAATGGACTATCCTGGTTAAACAACTGCAAATAAATAAATAAATAAATAAATATATATATATATATATATATATATATATATATATATATATATATATATATATATATATACACACATATATGTATATATATATATATATATATATATATATATATATACACACACACACACACACACACACACACACACACACACACACATATATATATATATATATATATATATATATATATATATATACACACACACATATATGTATATATTACATATATATATATATATATATATATATATACACACACACACACACACACACACACACACACATATACATATATATATATATATATATGTATATATATATATATATATAGTATATGTATATATATATATATATATACACACACACACACACACACACACACACACACACATATATATATATGGTTACCTATCATTTCATCGAAAGTTCATTTCATCTAAAACATTCCATGAAAGTTCATTCCATCGAAAGCATTTGCCCCTTCCCCAATGTTGTGCGACCCTGGGTTGATATATATAGTTAGGGTGTGGGGCACAGCCCCCACATTGGGGGTGTGGCCCCCACCTAAAATGCTTTTATGTAATGAACTTTCGATGGAATGAACTTTAGATGAAATGAACTTTCGATATATATATATATATATATATATATATATATATATATATATATATAGATATGTATATATATATATATATATATATATATATATATATATATATATATACATATATATATATATATATAGGGATCTACCTGACAACACCGACAAACCACAACACTGACAACGAAATCAGACACACCACATAACCGAGCGTTCACAAACACAAAACCTCACATGCCGACACACCATAATACCGACACAATACCGACAATAAACAAACAAAACAAATCCCTGTCCAAAAGCACACACACAACAAGCACACCAAAATCCTTACAAGCACACTAAACCTCACATACACAACTATCTACACCCTTAACCCAAACCCTAACCCTAAGTTCCTTCACTATCGTGACACTTACCTAACCAGGCCCTAACCTAACTCACTTAAACCGCCCCTAACCCAAAGACTATCACTATCGCACACATACCTAACCCGCGCCCTAACCCTAACTCACTTAACCCACCCCTAACCCAAAGACTATCACTATCGCACACTTACCTAACCCGCGCCCTAACCTTAACTCACTTAACCCACCCGTATCCCTAGACACCGTCAATATCACACACTTACCTTACTCGCACCCTAACGTCCGTCACTACCGCATACTTACACAGCCTTTTCCCATGTTAGTCTTCTCAGCGTCGGGGTTTTCATCCGTCGGTCTTCTCAGCATCGGGGTTTTCATCCGTCTATCTTCTCAGCATCGGGGTTTTCATCCGTCGGTCTTCTCAATCTTCGATCTTCTGGTGTCGGCGATCTCCTTGTCGGCATTCTCAGCTGTCGACGTTGTCAAGTGCTCCGATATATATATATATATATATATATATATATATATATATATATATATATATATAGAGAGAGAGAGAGAGAAAGACAGAGAGATACAGAAATATATGCAAATATATATATATATAATATATATATATATATATATATATATATATATATAAACATATATCTGTATCTTTTGTGTATACATGAGTGTTGTATATACCTTCTCAGATGTATCCCACCATATTAATCTGCTATATGTGTATATTTACATATAAGAGCATGACTGATTCAACATCTTTTTCACTTACAAATACTAAACAATTGTAGTAGTCACAGCAGTCGGTCACTACTATTCAGTATGTGTACTGAATGATATATTTGAAAAACAACAGACATCTTCACAGCTCAGATGGATTAGCGGTTAACTGCTGTGACTATAATGTACAGGGTCCTGGCTTCAAGACCTACAATCGTTGTTTATTTTGTTGCTGGGCAGAACAGGGAGTGTTTGATACAGAGTGGTTAAGGCAGTTTTGAGCAGCTTAAATCAGGTTTGCACTGGTTTACATGACGGAAAGTGGTGCTAACATACGGTTAAAATGAAAAGATACTTATACTGTGTAGGCTCCACTTACCAGTGCACAATTCTGCTTAACATTTACATTTAAGTAATGCATAGACCTACTAAGCATACCTTTTAACCAGTGATCACATTCACGTCTGATAAAATAGCAGGGTAATGACATCTTTAATTAGTGTATTTAATTCCATGTACATAACATGCTTTTATGTGCTGTCATTACAATAGCAAGGGTTGTGAGTATACTCTATGGAACACCTGAGTATACATGGGTAGTGCCACAATCTTTTCTCTTTGTAAGTGTTTCATACTTGGGTAGTATCTCAGGTTATATGCAGTCTCACATGCATGTATTGTATCATTACATTACTACTTTTAACAGCGCTTTTCCAAGTAAGAGTAGATTGCACCTTGTATTACTGGAACCATAGACCCCTGCATGCAAAGCTAGATTCTGTGTACTGACTATCGTGTTCTTTGTGTTTGACCTTTATGTTTTTATGCATCTCCTATTGGATATTGATCTGATATGTTGATATTAACTTTAGACTACTATGTTCTTAGGACATGTCATTGAGGACTGCTGTCATGTAGTAATGGCATACCTATCAGTTTCAGAAGTCTACCTGTCAGAATATACATCTACTTTCTGTCTGTCCTCTGTACAGATGTGCAGATGTCATGTATTCATCTTGGCTGCTTACAGGCAATCTCCAATTGACTGACACTTACAGGTTTGTCCAGCTGTCTTATGAATGCCACAGCTAGGAAACCCCAGTCTGTATTCACCACATGCTATGGATACCTCAAACAGACTACCACAGTTGACAGAATATGTTTGGCTACAGGACCCTAACCCATACACTGGCTATGTTATGCAATTGATGTTGCATGCATGTCATTTGGAGCACCTCACTGGCCCTCTTCAAGAGAAAACCAGAGGAATGGATGTTGAATTTAACTGTCACCCTGGGGATCACTCATGTGGCATCAGTTGATAGATGGCTTGCTGACAAATGTCAGGTTGCATGGTACCATTGTACTCACAAGTCCCACTCTTCTCATTTTTCCATGGACATTAGCATGGTACACACCTAGGAACACCTGCACCTATGGACCTCAGTACTGAGAAATGTGTATTTGCATTATTGAGTATAACAGTGTCTGTGTGTTTGTAAACTTGTAGTTGAAAATCCTCTGAGGGCCTTCTCACCCACTGCTACTGTAATTCACATTAAATGTACCTTGCTACACTCTTCACCCTATGGGCAACCTGGTGCTTACAGTACCATCATAACACTGTTCTACAAATGGGTAGATATGCGTGGGTTACCCTCTTGAGTCCTGGCAAATGTGGGTATATGTGTGTGAATGTGTGTGCAATTGTCTGTAACTGTGCATATTTGTAGGAGACAGAAATATGAGGCCACATTCTCCAAATACAATAAACGTTGTCATACATTATAAGGGATGGTGATGTTTGTGGTATTAGGAGAGCCATGACAAACTCTCACCCTTCTATCCCTGTGGCATGTACAATAAATGCATATCCCTGAAGTAGCACTGATTAGATAGACAAGGGTTTGTATTGTAGTCCTGGTCAATTTGTGATTGTGGGTATGTCAGAGTATTATCATGGGTTTCAGTGAGTACAATATTCAATGTGGGATGTGGGTGCTGGGTATACTATCTTTACACCATGGTACCCCCAGTACATGTCCCATGGTCCACTGTATGAGAACCGTTGTCACTATCAACCATACAGGTAATTGATTACACCATCCAGCCCAATGATGTTGTAAAAAAACTCCCTAACACTATGGACTCACTGACAAGGTAGTTGGCACTGCTAAACCCAGGTCTGTCAACTGTGTCTATGACTGTATGTGTTTGTCAGTGTGTATATGACAGTATGTCATACTATGTATTGTTCATTAACACCCAGTACACCCCCCCTTACCATACTGTACAAGGCATGCTGATGTTCTTCACTTAACAGGAAACTCGGGACACACCTCATCCTAAAAGCTCTGTGGTGTGTGCAATTAAGGCCAAACACATTAGCAGCAATAAGTACCTATGTAAGGGTTCTACTCTCAGTGTTGTGAAGTAAGTGTGTGTGTATGTGAAGGGATCTACTTCAGTTTGCAGAAAATATATGTCCCTGGAGAGCATTTGTCTGAAAACTAACTGGCAAAAGGTAACATTTCAAAGAAATCATCATGTGGAAATTCATTCCATCAAAACTAGTAGTGGATGTATAAATGCCCTCTTCTCCACTGTACACGAACAGCAATACTGGGGTTGGTATATATAGTTGGGTGTGGTTGTTGTGGGCACAGCCACCCACATCGGGGTTATTGTTGTGGGTATCCCCCCACTTAGTCTGCTGTTATACTGTACAGTCTATGTTAACAGGTTAAGTATTTGTTAATCACTATGTGTGGTTCTATGCCACCCCAGACCCTCCAAAGAGGGGGGCTGTGCCACTCACATCAACGCACCTATGTTTACCAACTCCAGGATTGCACTACATTGGGGAAGAGGACATATACCCTGCCAGTACCATAGTCAATGACATTAAACTGGCAGACTGATTATTTACTGATGCGATGTTTTGGCTATTTGGTCTTGGTGGAATTACATAGGCCAAAATGAGCTCACTGCAAAATTAAGTACATCCATGTGCACAGTATACTCTGTGTATTGCAGCACACCAAAACCTTTGTGTGTGTGTGATATTCACAAACATTTGGTGTGTGCCACCCTGTTCAATTACTATTGTCCACTGTAGAAGAGCTGCTATCATCGGCCACCATGCACTCACCCCTCAGACCTATCAGCCATATGGCACATGCAGTAACTGTTATACAGACCTGTTACTTGTGTTTAGCTGTACCAAGGATATGACACAGTCAATGTGTCACCACAGTGCTATACCCGTTGTAGGAAAGGACAGCAGCCCGACATTCTGCTGACACATAGACACCTACAACACAAATAGAATACATTATGGAGACCACAATAAGCCAGTATTAATAACAGCTATAATGCATCATGGCTGGACAGCTACACACCCTGACATGTAAGCATTAAACATTCTAGCTGAAAACATGTTAAAGAGCATTACATTGCTAAACCTTAGTACATTCACCCTGTGCATCAAAATTATATTAGCATGTCCTTGCATTGATTGCATGGATGACAGGGATATGTCACAGGTATCATCATATGCATAGAGTGTGTTGTGGTTTTGCCAGAGGCCTAGGCTGAGCTGTTTGGTTGACATCATGTGTGTGTGTGTGTTAGGGGGTCTTTATCAACTGTGTTGTGCAGATGTGGTGAGTGTAGGTATGGAGGTGCCCTAGCTGTGTTGGTGATGTGTGTGTGTATGTATGCACACAGTTCTGCCATCTGGCTGTCCTATACAGGAGTTTGTTGGGACAGCGACAGACCGTACATAGCAGGGTGCACAGTTCACCATCTCTGGCCATGGACACAGGAACTGTGCCTGCCAGGGGTTCCACGGGCAGTATCAGGTAGAAGCCCAGATATGTTACTCTCCCCTGATAATTACAATTGTCTGCTGGATCCTTGTCCCTGTTGGGACTGGCCAGGACCACGTGCACATGGCCTGCTGCATTGCGGTGGGGACAGCACTCCTCCTTGCAGTGCTGGTGCTGGCACTGCCACTATGGGGACGGCTGTGAGTTGTTGCACATCCACGTAGGCTTCCACCTGTTGGTGCTGCTGACCGACATCCACGCGGCTGATACCCTACTCCCACCACATGCTCTAACACAGACACCACACAGTCAGGATTTCCACTGTCTCACACAACCGTCTATCCAGAACATCTGCAAAATAATGGTGGGAACCTGCAAGATCACGGATGTTGTCAAGTACAGCAAAATGAGCAGCCCTCTTGGGCCTCAGACTTTGTCTCGTAAAATGTTCCATATGTGCCTTGCCTCCATGATGACCTGAAACATGCGTCTTGTGACACTTGCTGTGGCACTTCTGCCAGGGGCATGATGGCCAGCAGCCCTCTTATTAGCATCCCTCTACATCTACCTGTGTGGTACCTTGCCAGTCATCTGGCTATGGCTTCTCTGTACAGACACACTTGCCATAGTCCCCACACTGTCCTGCCCATGTCAGCATCCGCCAACTGTACCTCATCTATGGTCACTGATGATGGGGTATGGATGGGCATTGCGACTGTGTGCAGGGATGGGGTGGTTAAAAGTTGGATGTCAACCAATGGCACAGCTTCACCTGCTGACAACCCTGCCTGTGCCTCACCATACCTATCATTATAATCAGAGTCTGTATGGACACTAACATCAGTTTGCCTGCATGAGGGACCCTGACTCACATTGCCACCTGTCAGGGGAAAACAAAAAATGTAATTTAAAACCTGCAAATGATTGCTTACCTCTAAACACACTCACACACACACACACACACACACACACACACACACACACACACACACACACACACACACACACACACACACACACACACACACACACTTACAGGTGAGGTGACACAAAGATATTACACAGACCTCTCATTACCCAACAGTCAACATGCATGACATATGGCACTCAACAGCATGTACTGCAGCTATACTCAATCCTTGTTACCAACATTATACATCTCTGTGATGCATGAGTTGTGTTAGTAGGTGATGCCCTTTCCCCTGGAACAGACTGCACCCATGTACATAGTATTGCTTTGCACCTGTACAGAACTCTGGCATGTACTGTGCACCAGACCTCACAAGTGTACACAACATTTCTGAATGTGTATATGCTTGGTAGTTATGTTTGCTCTGTTGGGCAAAGCCCCTATGCCTTTGTCTGACACACACCTGGGATGATATGGGGACTGATGTCAATAGTTAATGCCTGACCTCTGATGATCTCATCATCAGCAGTGCATGTATGAGAAAAACAATCTGATTACACTGACAACCTTCAAAGCTTAATGTGGATATGAGGAGTGTACACACCCTTGTTGACATGTCAGCCTCTTCCATGATATGCAATGGGGCCACAATACTGCATATGTTAGTATTACACACACCTGATATCTGACATATGACCTGTGCAATCAAATGCAGTATCAAACAAATGTGTTACTTATGCAAATGCTGAATGAGATGCATACAATATATGGGTTGCATAAGTGTGCACACCCTGAACACAATGGTTTGTTGCAGCACCTGTTAAGTGAACTACAGCTGTCATTATTCCTTGAAGGGGTATACTATCATGGCCCATCTTCACTTGCCATTATTTGGTCAGTTCGCCCTATAAATGTTCCCCATCTCTGCCAGATTACAAGGTCAGCTCATGTGCACAGCCCTTGGAGGTCACACAGTGCCTTCACTGTTGCTGTGGAGTCAAGGTTATCTCTGTCACAATTAATGAAGCTGACTGTGTTCAGAGAAAGCCATTCCTAGCAAGCTTTGGATGACTGCCCATGGGTTGGGAACTCAGTCCCACTGTTTCCATTTGGAGGCTCATGGGCTTCCGATTTATAGACACCCCTCCAGGTCCAAGGTGTTTACCCCCCACATGTGTCAAATACCACCCCTGTATGCTGTCTTGTCTCTCTTGTCTGTCTTCCGACTCAACCTACCTTCCAAATATACCTACTATCCTTCCCTAACATCCCACTCTTACCTTAATATAAAGGGCAATCTGTTCCCAAAAGAAAAAAAATTGCCCCAAACATAACTGTCCAATTCACACTTGTGTCCAATGGATAGATGTAATCTGGTCTAAATGGCTTCACAACACATTATTGATGTCCTCACCCCTCTTTCAGGGGTTTGAGTGTCCAAATATACCTCCAAATTCAGTATATATGCACAGCTGTTGCTGTAGATGAAATGGACAGCTATGGACCTTCCCTACACTCATCCTACACATCCCTAGCTACTTTCCCTATTGTCTTTCCCTTTTTGTGCCCCCTTTTTCACCACTTTCCTATCACCTTTTTGTTATTTTCTTTTAAAGAAATTAGTGTGGGGGTAAGTGGGAGTAAGCTCTTTTAAGAAGTAGTAAGGGGGATTAAGCCTGTTTGTGTGATGCTAAGCAATAACTACACAGATTAAGCACTTTTCTGGCTAACTGTGTGCAAGCATATTTAGCCGGCAGTTAGCATTGTTTACCAATGCGCAAACCCATGCAAACCCGCTTACAATTGCTTAAAAGTGCCTTAATCACTATGTATCCAATAGCCCTTGTTCTGCCCAGCAACAAAATAATCATCCCTTGCAAGTCTCAAACCCAGGACTCTACACACCATAGCCACAGCAATTTACCACTAAGTCATCTGATCTGTAGATTTTTGTGATGTTTTCTCAAACATATCATGCAGCACAGTCATTCAACAGTAGAGAATATATATATATATATATATATATATATATATATATATATATATATATATATATATATATGTGTGTGTATATATGTAGACATACATGTATATATATATATATATATATATATATATATATATATATATATATATATATATATATAGGTTCATAGGTTCATAGGTTTATACTAGGCTATCTGCCCCAAGGCATTTATAAGCCTAGCCCGAATTTTGTGGCTTACACCCTTATATGAAAAATACTGTACCCATTAGTTTGTTGTGCCTCTGTCCAGTAGTGACACAGAGATGATTGGGGTAAACCCTCGATCTCCCATCCACAGGTCAAGATTTCTCTTGAACAGAACCAGTGAGGTGCTCTGCCTCACATGGACGGACTCTATTCCACAGCATAGGAGTCTCTGGTGATAAATCTATCCCCAGCACGTCCTATTTATATCCGTGCTAAGGTTTAAGTCGCTTGCTCTAGTGGTTTTGGTGGATTTGGATTTTTGAGGTGGAGCATGTCCATTAATTCGGGTTGGACATGGCCTTGTATGTCAGGCACATGTCACCTCTGGGCAGGCGGTATGCGACTGAATAGAGCTGGAGTTTCTTCAATCTGGCAGCATATGACAGATTTTGGAGTCCTTATCCTTTTGGTGAGAAACTTTTGGGGTCTCTCCAATTGCTGCAGATGTCGGGCGAGATACATCCCGAATGGGGCATTGTACTCGATCATTGGTCTGATAAGTGAAGAGTACAGGGAACAATGACCTCACTAGATCTGGATGTGAATCCCTTCATGATCAGGTGGGCAATGTAGAAGGTCTTTCTAACCACTTTAGCGTGAGGGTCAAAGAAAGGCCACTGTCAACCTGGGTCCCCAGGTCCCTGATAACCTCTTCTGTGCTTAGTGGATTGCCACCTATATGGTAGCTTGGGGTTACCTTGTTTTTCCCGAAGGGTATGACTATACATTTTTGGCATTTAACTTCAGGCCATGGCTCTGGCACCAGCTATCTGTTTCCGTGAGTCCCTTCTGAAGGATATCCGTGTCGATGCACTTTCCACTATGGCCCAGTTTGCAGTCATCTGCAAACTTTGTCACCAAAGACCTCCCATGTTGGCCTGTACTTCTGAGAAGTAGATGCGAACAATAGGGGCCAAGGACCGAGCCTGTGGGACACCACTTGTGACCGGCTTGGAGTCTGACATAGCGCCAGCAACTCTAACCCTGTGGGTTCTGTCCTGCCAGTTTGCAACCCATCTTGTGACATATGGGTTTACATTTAAGCTGGTTTTTTCTACAACCCGAGTGGGGTATTGTGTGAAAGCCTTGCAAGGTCAAGGTAGGCTGTATGGACTGCCTTTCCTCAAAATGGCCTTGGTGACTGTTTGAAGAAGTCGACCAAGTTCAAAGGCATGATCTTCCCTTGTGAAGCCAAACTGGGTCGGGTCCAATGTCTGCAAGTCCCTATATCTTTGTTTATGAGCTCCATTATGATCCTCTCCATAGCTTTGCAGACTAGACTTGTTAAGCTTATGGTAATTACCAGGGTCGTAGAGGCACCACCTTTGTGGAGTGGGACCACAGTTGCCGTCGCCACTCCTTGGGCACGTATCCTGTGGTAAGGCTGAGATTAAACAGCTGCCTTATGTGCGGGTTTAATTCCTCATTTAGCTCGTGTAGCACACAGCCGGGGACACCATCTGGTCCCATTGATGCTGTGTTTTTAGCTTTAGAGAGAGCTTTCACCTGCGCATTTGAGATGTCTGGGAGGCTACACTCTGCTGGGATAGTTATCTCTCCTTTAGGAGGGGAGAGGGGGGTGAAGTTTGCACTGAACCTGTCTGCCAGTATGTTGGCAATGTCTGTGGATTCAGTGATTTTTGTATCATTTTGGACTAATTCTGAGCATATCTGGGAGTTTCCACCCAGGTTCCTAACATAGCTGAAAAAGGCCTTATGATTGTCCTTTGAAGCCATGGCAATTTGTCTCTCAAAATTGGCCTTAGTTGATTTTATGAGTGCTCATATTTTTTTACTAATAATGATCAGGGGTGACTTCCCTTTTATGGATTTTGTTCTATCATGTAATATATATATATATATATATATATCTATAGAGAGAGAGAGAGAAAGAGAGAGAGTGAATTCGGACATTGGATCCACACTCTGAACCTCTCACTGCAAAACATCTGACCAAAGGCACTGTAAATGGGGGTGAAGGGGCTCAAAATAGGGATCTCTTGTAATTATTGCCATTATCCCTTCCTCCACAGCTGAACTGTTCTGCCTTGAAACAAAATAGAGCATTCCTTGTGGACAAAGCATAAAATTAGGGGGGATATATAGGGACAGATCGTAGATATGTTTATTACAAACCTATGTCCCAACAGTAGGTTTGGTATAAACATACCCACTGATTTGTGTGTTTAGATTATTGTTTCAGATATGTTGGGGGAGGGAGATGTCAATTAACAACTTATATATCCTTGTAGTACTCACAACTTTAATGATCATTGTTCTACAGGTATTATTACAATAACCTATGGCCTTGGTTTGGGCAGTGGTATGTTTGCTCACAGTGTATACTTTTAACTGTCTTATAGCTAAATTCTACTTCTCTTATCTGGTAGACCTGTGGTGGGAATGATTGTTAACACTACCTGACTGTTTCTACACATATTCCTAAATTCCTAGTTGTAATTATGCACATACCTCTCAATCTCTTAATGCACTTCATCTGGACAAAACTTGACAACATGGGGGTACAAATAGGGACAAATTTGAATATTGCTCTTATAAACTTTTAGAGAGTTGCTAAAGTAACAGGATTTGTTTTAATGTACATTTTCTGAAGGATTTGAAGTCTGACACTCAAATGTATGTCATTATTTGGTGACTACAATTCTGAGATCATCCCACTGATTTCCCAGGAAAAAAAGAGGAACAGGCCAAAAATATGAGCCAGATATCTGGATATTCTGGGAAAATCTGTGCAGTTGAGAGATATGATTACGCATTCAGCTTACTACCACTCCCAAGATTCAAACCATGGCTGTGTGTGCTATAAATACAACAAGTTCTGTTTCATCAGAGTGAGCTATTTAGATACCACTGTCTGTTCCTTTAGTATTTTCTTTGTAAGCCTCTCTTCGTTGTACAATCTGACCTTGTAATTACATTAGTCTTATACAGACATTCCTAGACATAGTTTTATGTAGCACAGTGTAAGAAAAGTGGTTGACACAACACTACTATTCTGATATTGGATGTTGGTGAATGCTTCATGTCAGGCCATACAATACCAGAGTAAACACTACCAGTCCAGGATTTAAAACTTTATTGACAGGCAGTTACAGTTTTCTTATATGAAAGACCTGTGGGGGGAATGTTTGTTAACACTACCTGACTGATTCTACACATATTCCCAGATTCCTAGTTAATATTATGTACATACCTCTCAATCACTTAATGTACACACTCTAGACAAAGCTTGACAACATGGGGATACAAATAGGGACATGTTTTGAATATTGCTCTTATAAACTTGGAGAGTTGCTAGAGTAGCAGGATGTATTTTAATATACATTTTCTAATGGATATGAGGTCTGAAAATCAAATGTATGTCATTATTTAGTTATTACAATTCTGAGATCATCACAGTGATTTGCCAAGGAGACAGAGAACAGGCCAAAAATATGAGCCAAGTATCTGGACATTCTGCAAAAATCTGTATAATTGATAGGTATGATTATACATATAGCTTACTACTACCACTCCCAGGATTCGAACCATGTGTGCTAAAAATACAACAATTTGAGTTTCATCAGAGTGAGCTATTTAGAAAATTCTGTTTGTTTCTTCAGTGTTTTATGTCTGTTTGTTCCTTCAGTATTTTATGTCTAAGTCTCTCTCGGATGTACAATCAGACCTTGTGCTTGCAACAGTGTTATGCAGACATTCATAGACATATTTTTTTATGTAGTATAGTGTGGGTAAACGTGATTAACACAACATTACTATTCAGAGACTGCAACACTAAATGCCATATGATGCCAGAGTAAACACAACTAGTCCAGGATTTAGAACTACTGCCAGGCAGTTACGGTTTTATTGAAATATGTCCTATGTGGGACCATACCTCTCAACTTGAAATCATAAAAAATCTGGATAAAGGCACATGAAAAATAGGGACAAATTGGTATGCTGATTAACATACAATTTGCATACATAATTATGTAACTCCACCCACTACAGTGGAATTGTGAGATACCAACTTTTAAATGCAAATTAAAGAACGGACAAAATAAACAGAATTAATGTTGAGTGTCCAATCCACCTACAGCATGTCTTCAGGTTGCGGGAGGAAACTGGTGCACAGCCACGCAGGATATGCAGACTCCACATAGAAGGTACCCCAGCCAAGAAATGAAGCAGAGAACCTCTTGCTGTGAGATAGCAATGCTAACCACTGCACCACCACTGCCACTAACATTGTGCTTTCTCTATCAATAAGCTAAATACCTGGTGTAGTGAACTGCAAGCATACAGGCATTTTAACTTCTGTATCTTACTTTGTATGGGATCCCAATCTTTCTCATCAGTAGCTGGACATTACAGCAAATCCATATTTTCAGTAAACCAAAACATCTTGGACACAGAGATTGCTTGCTTAGACATACTAACAAAATTACAGACATTATCAGAACCATTAATACAACTAACCACCAAGCCTATTTTTAATCACTTCACTGACATCAAGATTAGTCCTGCTCCTGCTGCTATTCTCTGGTTCCAAAATTATATACCCAACCAACAATCAACAATGTATCAGGCACAACTTGAACATCTCACAACACAAGCTGCTTGTAAATGCTCAGCTTCACGCAACCTAGTCTCCCTAATATGACACATACTCATACATATATCATTTTCACAATAGCATCTTATCTTTAACTTCTAACATGGCCCTAATCCACCAGTCCTGAAGCAAATATTGTGCATAATGATTTCTACTGACTACCGCTTCAAAACATTTTCTGTTGTATAATATTCTTATTTTACCATCTACAAATCTCTTTCATGATGTGTCTTCAAACTGTGACTGGAAATGATCTAATGAGATCAGTGCTCCCTCTAACTCTTTTAACAGAATAAATATATTTAAGTATCTATGTATCAATAAATATCACCAGGATTCACATAAGTGTGTAGTAGACTAACCATAACAGCTATTGCTGACACCAGATTATACCCTGTAAAATTACTTGGATTTCAACACCACCTCTCTTTAAAACATGAAAACTCCTTACAAATGCATTATACCGCTGCTTAGACAGTAAAAATGAACACGCCAGCATTCCAGCAACATTTACTACACTAACCGCTATAATAAATGGAATCATACAACTGAACTGTTAGCGAGAGTGACTTGAAAGAGTTTTCATGCTGTGCAAAGGACAATTTACACAATCACCAAGATACAGGAACAGCTTAATTAGATGCTCAAACACCACTACCGATAAATACATGACACATACTACTTAAAAGTAATGCATAGTATGCTACTTTCAAGAATTCTATTTTCGATCCTCAAAAAGATTAGGCACATTTTATGGCACACAACCAAATAACTAAACATGCACTAAAATGATATAACAGATAATAGCACAACGTTGTGAGTCCACAGATACGATTTATTGATACAAAATACACAAGTTAGTTAAGCGCTTTCATCAAATAGTATGACTTCATCAGAACAACTAAAACAAAAAAAAGTTATATGAAGGAGCATCAGAACTCATACCAAAACAGAACTTGACTTGACTAGCTAATTTAAGCATATTGTACACACAAATATCCCATAAACCAGAAAACAAGAAAACACAAAGTAAACGAACACGGTTTGGAAGTCAGCAATAGTGTCCAGAGACAAGTCAGAAAAGATAGAAATTACACAGTGCAAATACCAATACAATACCCACCATTTTGCCAGGGTCCCATCAAAAAAGGCAAACCTCGTTACATTTCCTACAGATAGCAAAAAATGTGGAGAGCAATAAATACAACTTTACTGCATGTTGTTGGGGGTGGGGTGGGTTGTAGACCAGTAAAATATTTCAATGCAACAAACAATCTTATCTATAACAGACCTGGTCCCATATTTGGTATGGTTCTTCTAAAGATGAAGATCTAAACAAGACTAAGAATAATGACCACAGCACAAACAAAGGCTTTTGCTCAAGATACCTTGATTTTGCACTGTGGGAATATCCAACAATCCTGTGCCGTGCAAAGTAATAATTACCATCAGGAATGCAGATTGTGAAACAATAAGTCCAGTCTAGAATGCAAGTAATTTGTTGGTGATAGATTTACCAAACCCTGTACGACTGAAACTTGTTAAGAATGGGAAACTGCCCAAAACTAGGCAGTATCTTACTCCGAAGTCTATTAACCTTAGAAGCTGTTTTATTGGGGAATGCCCAATATCTCCTAGTAACTAGTCATGAAGGAATGGGCTCTGGTGGATCAGGTGCAGATAAATAATATTGCATATAATAAGCCTTCTTTAATAAAGGACTACATTAATCAAACGCACTTGGCATGTAAGGTATAGAATACTGGGCTAGACAACAGTATTGTGGGATATAAATACTACACACACACGCACACACACACACACACACACACACACACACACACACACACACACACACACACACACACACACACACACACACACACACACACACACACACACACACACACACACACACACACACACTTTCTACTTTGCTGCAGCAGATGATGACAATGGCAGTTCTTCCTACCTCTCATTTCTGAAAACAGATATCCCCAGCTCTGAAAATGGCAGTTCTTCCTTCCAAATAGGGGAGATAGCCAGTCCCAAAAAGGCTCTGTAAATGGCAGCATAGCCTAAATGGAGATATCCAGCCCTGAAAACAACATAGCCATAGAATAGATAGATATCTGAAAGGCAGTTCTCCCAGGCTCTGTAAACAGCATAGCGATAGATATTTGGAAACACGGCATGTCTTCTGTAGGCATTGTGATTCTTCCTGTCCAGCCGAAAATGCATGCACGTTGAGCTTCAGCTCAATTCTGACAGGCTGGCAGGCCATTTCACAGGAGATGACGTCATTGCGTATGCGATGACGTCTGCTCAAAAAGCCATGAAAATAAATTTTTAAATAAAAGAGCGGCCAAACACTGGGAACATCAGAAATTAAGGGGTGACACACGGGAATCACAGCACCCCATTATTTGGACCCCAAAACTTGGTAAAAACCGAGTAATTCGGTACAGTTGGGAGGTATGTATGAGACTATTACTGTCATATTGTCTGGTTTATTCAGTACAACCCATACACAGTTTTTATACTGCCAGGTGACTTTCTACTACTTAATATTTATTTGGTATGACTACTACAAGCTGGATTGTTACTCATCAGCCTCACTATGCAGTCTTTGCAACCCACTGGCACGGGCTTTCTGATTCACAGCCCACTCAGCTGCAGCTGTAAAGGGAATAGAGAAATATTTAGGCAAACCTATCCATCACATACACAGGATGGAATTTAGTAAACAGTTATTGATATGAATACTTACACACTGATGGTAAATCACCCCTCTGCCTTGCTTCTTGGACCCACTGGTCCAAGACCTCCCTCTTTCTCCACTTCAATTCAGCATAGTGGTGTCAGACCTGCACACCTGTCTGAGTGATACCAGTGGCACTGGTTAGATTGCAGGCGAGACAGTCCCAGACTTCCACTTTATATTGCAAGCCCTGGTACTGGCCCTGCAGCAGTCTCTCATCATGGTTATTTACCAGGAGTCCTACCATGACCTTGGACTCCTGTATGCCCCAGCGCTGTGCCTGGAAGCGCATGCCCTCGCCAACACCTGCCATACTGCCTACACTGGGAAGCTGCAACCAGATAGGAGCTATATTCTCCCTTGTAGAGATTAAATATGGCCGATTTCCCACCCTTTGCCATGATTGGATGTTTTTTAATATGCTGAGTTAAGCTAAGCTATGGGTAAACCTGGTTAGCTAAAGTTGGCAGTTTTTAAAGGGGCAGGTTCAGCCTTGCTTACCAATGGGCAAATCCACTTACCTGGGCTACTCATTGCTTAGCTGTCATATTTACACAATGCTTACACCTGGTAAGCAGATGTGTGCAATGCTTAGCACTGCTTATTTTTTATTTTATAGACTATCTGCTGTATGGGATGGATTCATCATTCATTGCATATTATAAATCTTTTACTGTCCCTGACATCCCCCAATCTGTTTTCATTACCTTTATTCATGTGTGGCTATACTGTATGGGGCACTTGTGTTTATATTGGGGTTTCACAACTTTATTACACTGACACCTCACATCTGGACCTACTACAGTACTCTGGTTAACAAATATATGTTATTTCATAGCTAATTATAAAAAAAAAAATGTTTATGTATTGCTTTCACATGTAAAATGCTGTTAGTTACAGTGGGCAGTGAACCAGGAATGGTTGCTTATAAAGTATACACGCTAACCACTACACAATTGCAGAACTGCTTAAGTTGAATGTCTCTTGCTATTTAACTTCTTGTGCTGTTTAAGCTGGACTAAGCATAGCTAAGCAATGGGCACACCCATGCAGCTAAATTTAAACTTTATCACATTTATAAAAAATAAATTATTTGTTGTGTTCTTTTATTTGTACCCTTCAGAATATCCCTGCTAATGCTAAACCTGTTATTCTATCAACTTTCTGCTTTGTGGGACAATTGTCCCATATGCCTTTGTCCAGATTCTTTACTCTGACGGGTTGGGAGGTGTACACTATGTGCTTATGCTAAACATGTTATTCTATCAACTTTATGGCTTGGTAGGGATGATTGTCCCTTATGGCTTTGTCCAGATTTCTTACCCTGACGGGTTGGGGGTGTTATGAGCATTTTTGCTCGTTTGAAATTGCCGAATGACAATTCTGGAGTGCAGGGGGCATATGTATTGTGAGAACTCTGCTCTCAGACACACCCCCTGCACTCGTACACAGAACCATGTCCATTTTATAGCACAGCAGAGCACCTTCATACATATGCATGGTGCAATGCCGTGCTGCACAGGAACGTTCCCTGCCATGCAGGAATAATTTATTCCTGCACGGCTGCTTGCTGAATTCCGGGGAAAGTGTATTTTGCACTTTTCTTGTCTTTGTAGGACAAGTATTTGACATCATGTAACCAGACTCATTGCTAACTACTTATTTTTTCTTTGGTAACATATGTCCTATGAGTAATTAGCTGCTACCATTCAGTTTAAGTTTACAGCAGTGACAACTTTTGTAGCTTCTGTTTCTTGACTGCAAAACAGTTTGCCTAATGGCATATTCAGAAATGACATTTTGTTAAAATAAACAAATCCATCATTGCTTGTTTAAAACTACAAATGTCACAACATGACTGATGACAGTTTCAGACACTACTTATAATGTCTGATATAAATGCCTTCAGGATGGAATACTCAACAATTTAATTGCAATCCAAATTTCAAGTATGCATGATTTATTGTCAGGTGATAGCTATTCTCACTTGCATTATTTAATAAACTTCACTTGAGTACAATTTTTGCCCACTTGTAAATAAAGTTTATCTATAGTTAAAATGCATGTTTTATTATGAAAATACCTAAGAATACTGTGCCCCCTTAGAACTATGTTACAAGGTTAAAGCTATGACATGTAAGGAATGAATTTCTTGTTGTATCAAAAAAGTGAATATGTTCATATCAAATTTGCAGACAGGCATAATTTAAAATGTCTAAATACTGTACCGCTTTATGCCAAGTTTCAGTCTTTGTGAAATAGATATTTATTTTGATATCAGATCTCTGAATTGTCACGGTATGAAAGACTCAACATCTTAGCATTCTAAGCCTTGATATCAGGTTACCTTATGTCCCCCAGACAACACTGTCATTCCTATCTACTAGCATGATACAGTAAAAACATGAAGAAAGAGTTCAAAAAGGCAATGAAGAGAAAATAATAAAAATGTAATTACAGAGGGAACTCATCATTTCCATAAGGAATAGCATAAAATCCTTGCAATAGAAAAAGCTGGAAAAGAAAATGTAAATTGCAAATCATACTCAAATATCTATGCATCAGCTTAGTTTAATAAAAATCAATAATAAGTTGTGAATTTAAAAGTTTTTTATGGTAGCACTATACAACTATAAGTGCTAAATCTCCCTACGTTTGATTTTTATCAGGACAAACTTCAGAAAATTGAAGAAAGGTATATATCTAGATAGATATACATATATCAAAATAATAAAAATTTCCACTTGTGAAAGCAGCAGAAAAACATGGATTACTAAGTCATTTTAAAAATGATTAATTCCTGTGTGAGCACTGCAATAAGACATAGGCATGAAAGGTAGGCTGAGGCATCTATAGACATCAGAAAGGTTTATGTAGGATCCAACAAACTATGCATAGGTTAAGTTTGAGCTGGGAAAATTTGACAATAATCACAGCATGGGAATTAGTGTCAAAGGCCTTGTTAAGATCCATGTAGGCAGCATGGACTGTGCGCCCATAATCAAAGTCCTCAGTAACCTTTTCAATGTGATTGAGCAGGCTTTGATCTGCTTTGTACAAAACTAAATCTGTGAAACCAGGGATATAGCATTACCTGTAAAATGTTTTATTAGCTCAACTATAATAAATTTCATAGCCTTGTAAATAATAACAGTGAAACTAATGGGACTCTAATTCCCAAGGTTAGTAGATGTGTTACCTTTATACAAGGACAGTATCTTAGCTGTTCCCACATCTTGGAAATGTAACCAGTGGACAGACTCAGGCTAAGGTATTGTTCAATGGGTTATGCTAGATGGAAAATAATATTTTTCAGCAGACAACCAGGGATATTTTCAGCATTCAGATGTAAACAGTGCTAAACTCTATAAGGCTATGCAGGTAAACATACAATATACATAGAAAATGCTTAAGCAAAATAGCTGTTGTTCTATTCCTGATAAATGATTAAAAAAGGAGAAACAAAGTGGACAATACGTGATTTGGACCTTAAGAAGATTCTTCACTTAAGTTGTGTAAAGATGAAGGAAATGAAAAATTAGATAAACTTAACATAAACTCCTACATTTTCCTCTGAATTGCAAATTGGCTATCCAATAGATCCCAAGTTGTGACGGTTGCTGGTATTCTTTCTGAATATAAAATTATAACTAGTGGGATACCACGATGATCCGTGTTGGGCTCTCTCCTGTTTAACATTTAATTTACAGATGTGCAAGTCAATATTCCAGAAGTATGATTGACTACATTTGCTGATGACTGTAAGTGGGCACCGTTATCCACTTGTTAACTGATAGTAACCCACTCCATGAAGGTCTGGAATATACAGATTCCTGAAGTACTGAAAACAATCTGAAACTAAATGCAAAAAAGTGTAGCATACTCGATTTGGCAAAAATCTGCTTCTACCACATATGTTGTAAGTGGTAGTCACCTTCAGACAGATATGGTCACAGAGGACCAGGGTACTCATGTGGATAACCCTCTCTCTCATTTGATCATTGTGTTTTCCCCCATAGTTGGGATCTCCTTCTATCTGGCTGAGTCAATTCTCAAGGGTTTATCTTTAAGTATATAAAAATTCATCATCACTTTACTCTTCCCTTATTATACAATCATCAAATACAAAGCTCCTTTGGTATGTACACATGGTTTACATTCATATGGCAGACTTTCATAACACCAGCTCTGAATTGCACAAAGGCAAATAACTGAAGTGTTTAAAAGCTGTATCTTAAAATGTTGAATGAGTTTTAATCAATGGGTTGAGTTGTTTGCACTTGAGAAGTCAATGTTTTGAAGTCTGCTGCTGTGTTTATGAATGCACATATGTCCCTATAATGAATGGAGTTCATGGTACAGAGAAGATGGGGAAACGTACCCTTTTCCTCACTATAGTGCAATCTCAGAGTTGGTATATATAATTTGCTGGTGGGTGTGGGAGGTGCAGGGGGTGCAGCGCCTTGTAAAAACATACAAATGGCTAGATTTTGGTGTTTTTTTTAGACCCTTCCACACTTGGTGGTTTGGGGCTGTGTGCGAATGCTACAGTTATAAATAAAATGAAAAATTGCAAACGTCGACCATCATGATTCTTTAATTTGACATCTCTACCAACTGGCTGTCCGTAATTCAGCTATTAGCAGCGATGTTTTTCTACAAAAATGTTCTGTGATTCAGCTAAATTGAATGTAAACCATACAAATCAAAGCATATTGCTCAACTGGAAACAACACAACAATTTTTAACCAAAATACATTAAATGTATTAAATATTTTAGCTATCCCAACAGATAAATACAACTCTTCTTTTAACAGTAATCTACCAGCTATCTGGAGTGACCTGTATATCACTTATTGAGCCAATAGTGACCCAATACTATTTGGCAGCATATTATTTTCTGCAAAATAAGTTGCTCTATAAACACTTACACCAGGGACATACTGTATGTCTACACCAGCACATAAACAAGACTTGCTGGAGGGATAGATTCCTAACACAACATATTCCTAGGATATCAAATAAACAGGTCAAGTAATATACACCTTTGCCTGCCTTTACAGCTAGTCTTGACAGTTGAATTGGTAGACACAAATTTACCCCAAGGTTATTATGTACAGCTTTGCTTGATTTGGGATGCAGACCATATCAACCGTTCATAAAAGGTGGCAAAAGATTTTAAGGGCGTTTATTAAAGATGTATATGACTAGGCATCATATGGTCCCTGCAATCAATTGCATAGTGTCATTCCTATGCCAATTCATGCATTAAATAGGTCAAGGGATAGAATCTTATAGTTGTTCCAAGTCCTGAATTTGATGCAGCAGACTACTTGTGGGACATAAAACCACAAGAAAAAAAAGTAGTCAGTATAAGTCATTATATTCCAAACTGTGTGATATTACTACAAGCATATGCAAATATAATTTACTGCATAAGTGGGGGACAATTAGCTTTAAACATATGCATCACAAAAACAGACAGGTGAATATGCCTTTTGCAGAAGTCACTGATATGACCCAGAAGTGCTAAAGAAAAGTCAAAGGTAAGGCTATCTTTGGCTCACTGGTAATACTTATATATTTGATTCTAGGAAGAGAAGGGAAGAGAACATGTGGGTTCTACTTTCACATTAGATGCTTGGATTAATTTCCAGTATCAAAAGTGTAATACAGTACACAGGAGGGATACACTATTGAGTAGCCATCCTTTGAATAAGATTCAAGGTCCTGATATACCTGAGTTTTTGATAGTTCAGGTAGATGTAAAAGATCCTACTGCATGTATGAAACGTTGCTGAGTAATTCTTCACATCCTAGGCAAATTTCTCTAGTCAGTATAAATACTGCTTCATGAGTCCACTGAAAATAGGTCAACCTACTGGGTCTAACCAAGTCAATAAAAGTAAATAGTTTTTAAATCAATCCAAATATAAATAAACCAAGAAGCGACAACATGGCAGATAAAATCAAAATATTCTATTATAAGAATGTAGACACTTTCTCGTACACCCAGTACGCTTCATTAGACATAACACAATGATATTGCACTAATTCATTTACACTCTAAAATAACCAATCACAAGTTAAAACTAATTGACACGTCATGAATTAGGCCATTAGCTGCAATGGAAGCCATCAGTCATATGTAAAACGTTGCTATAAAGCAGCTCCTTCTTGACCTCTTTTTAAAAACCGCTACATAAAAAAATCTTTCAACAATTCCAGAAATCATCTTTAGAACTCATGATCAACATATAGAAAAAAGCTTATACATCACTTAGTCAACATTTCAGTGTAGTGTCCTACCTGTTGCTACATGCCCCCTTCACCACAAAGCCACAAAGAAACATCATGCACAGTCACACGAGAAGGAATTACAGTGTGATGGTACTTCAATGCCTGGTAACAGAGACCCAGGTAGGAGCAAATAAAAAAGAACTATCATTAATGGATACCTCTTAAAAATAAAAATAAAACATAACCACAAAATGAAAATAAACATGTATTACTATTCAAAAATAGTAGCACATAATTATACAAGAACACATCACATTCAAACAGGACAATTGAAATAGTTAAAATAAAACTGTAAATTCTCCCAAATATAGATGACAGTCACCTGACTGTTCTAAAAAAAACATATGCACAAATTGTTTATCATACATTAAGTAAAGTAAAATAAACTGGTCCCAACCTAAAAAAAAAATTGTGGGAACCCCCATTGTAATCACTGAAAAAGCGTTCTATCTTTTAAGAATGATTTAAAAAAAAGCATCATTTAACCCATAAAATTTATCAGCCTGTAAGATGATCATCTATCTCTACTCAGCCTCTCCATGACGTTGTTAATGTCCCCCAGTCTAATATTATCATCCACAGGTTGCAAGGTCAGAAAAACAAAACTATGTTCTTTGCCCATCTGCATCACATGTTTAGCTAAAGAGCTTCTTAAATCTCTTATATTGATAGAATAAACATGCTGCCTTATTCTGTCCCTCAACGCCCTGTTGGTTTTACCAAAATAAAACCCAGGGCATTGAACACACTTCACTAGAATAGTACCTTATGGGTGGAACAATCAGCATAAAGATAAAAAGAATGAACATCCTCTTAGTTGTAGGGTATATACATACATTGTCATTAGATAAATACTTACAAAAATTACAATGCTAGAAGTCTAAACCTCAAAATGCACTCTCTCGAGGCACTCAAATGGAGAACATCGGTATCTGTGCAGTAACTGAGACCTGGTTCAAAGCTCTAGAGAGCACCCCTGCAATACAAGGCTACACTCTTACTACACTTTTTGGCCACAAAACCAGGACTGAAACAATAAAGGTGAAAGAGTGTCCATATTCACCAAGGATATTCACAACACCAAGCTAGTTGCCCAGCACAATGCATCTGAAATTCTCATGGTGCAACTAACACTAGGTAAGACTGCAATCCAAACTGTAGCTTGCCACAGATCCCCCACCATGCCCCAAGATTCTCACTACACATTTCTAAGCATACTGGAAAATATTAAGCTGTAACCAAATACCCTAATACTGGGTGATTTCAACTACCCTGCCATTAACTGGGAAAACTAGTCGTGTACCAACACCTTTGCCCAACAGTTCTTGGAATTCATAAACTCCAACACCCTGGATCAACTTATCCTTATTCCCACCAGGGGCTCCAATATCCTAGACCTGGTCATTACCAACATGGGAAATCGATGCTCCACACCTATGGTCACCCCCTCATTGGTCAGGTCTGACCATAATCTAATCACCCTTGACATCCACATACCAGCCCCTCCCCTCAGTAAGGAAACCTCTGTAAAAAAACTTCTCCAAAGACATCTTCATGCTACTCAAGTCAGAAGTGACAAACTTCATGACACCCATGCAGACAGGAACTGAAAGGTCGACTGCGGAATCCTACACTAAGGCACTGTATGAGCACATCCACTTATGCATGAATCAGGCCATCCCCAATAGAACCAAGATGCTCTCCTCCAAAAACAGGAATTCAATCTGGTGGTCCCTTGCTATAAATAAACTTTACAACAAAAGGAAGAAACTGTTGCAGAAAAGAGGAAAATTCCAGAATGCAAAAAAACCCTTACCAGCCTCAATAAGAAGATGAGATCCCTCATAAAATCTTCCAAAGCTAGTTACAAAAATAAAATTGCCAAAGATTCCAAAGACAACCACAAGACATTCTATAGATATGTCAAGAATTTAAATGGCAATGCTCAGATCTGCTCTGAGCTACAACAGAATGGCATTAAATATACTGATCCCAAGCATATTGCCAATATACTGGCAGATCGATTCAGTGCAACCTTCACCCCCATTTCACCTCCTAAAGGGCCCATCTCAATATCAAAAGATTGCCATATTCTGGTAATAACTTCTACACAGGTAAAATACGCACTCTCCAAAGCTAAGAATACAGCATCCATGGGACCAGATGACATTCCAGGCTGTGTACTACATGAACTACAAAATGAACTGGTACCTCACCTAAGTGTCATGTTTAATCATAGCCTCACCTCAGGCTTCATGCCCACTGAGTGGCACACAGCTACAGTTATCCCACTCCACAAGGGGGGATCCACCTTGGATCCTGGGAACTTCCGCCCCATCATTGTGACGAGCCTGATCTTCAAGGCCATGGAATGTATTATCATGGAACTTATAAACAAAGGCATCGGCAACCTTCAAACACTGGACCCCATGCAGTTTTGGTTCTTGAAGGGCCGATCTTGTCTCCTGAACCTGATTGACTTCTTCAAATCAGTCTCCAGAGCCATGGACAAGGGTAAGGTGGTCCACATAGCCCATCTGGACCTTGCCAAGGCCTTCAACATCTGGAATCATAGATAAACTTACTAAGCTGTGCATTAATCCCTATGTCACTCGATGGGTTGCCAACTGGCTTACTGACAGAACCCACACTGTAAAAGTAGCCAACTCCAAATCCACCTCCAGACAAGTGACAAGCGGAGTACCTCAGGGTTCAGTCCTAGGACCGCTCTTGTTTAGCATCTACTTCTCTGTAGGACAGGCCAACACTAAGGGACTCTGGCTAACAAAGTTCGCAGATGACTGCAAACTGGGAGCCAATATTTAATCCACAAATGATGTGGATATTGTACAAAAGGGCCTTACAGAAACAGATGCTTGGTTCCAGAGCCATGGGCTGAAGCTCAATGCCAAGAAATGTATAGTTATCCCCTTTGGGAAAAAACATGTATCCATGAATTCCCACATAAATGGCAGTACACTAAACACTGAAAGTGTGATTAGAGACTTAGGGACACAGGTGGGCAGTGGTCTCACCTTCGATAACCACATCACCACAACAGTCAGGAAATCCTTCTATGTGGCACACCTCATCACTAATGGCTTTTCATCCAGAAAAAAGGAGGTTATTGTTGCACTGTACTCATCCCTTATTAGACCCATTATAGAATACAATGCCCCATTTGGTATGTACCTCTCAAGACATCTGCAACAAATGGAAAGGCCACAGAAATACCTCACTAAAAGAATCACAGGCCTAAAGCAGATGCCCTATGCTGACTGTCTAAAAAAACTCCACCTATACTCTGTCACATATAGTCTACTCAGAGGTGATCTCTGCTTAAAATACAAGGCCATGTCAAACCAGAGCTGTTGGACATGCTACACTTAAAGACATGCCAATCCCTCAGAGACACACACTCCAGGGATCTAAACCTTGTCATCACAATGAACAAAACATGCTGGAGGGATAAGTTCCTGACCCAGAGACTACCCAGACTCCGGAACAGCCTGCCCATACATGTCAAGCAGAGCACCTCTTGGCCCTCTTCAAAAGAAACTTTGATGACTGGATGGGAGAAAGGAAACTCACCCTGGGGATCACATCAGTCACCCTGCTAGACAGGGGTCCAGCAAAGTAAATACTTTGGGAAGAAATAGCCAAGGAATTGTTATGGCTAGACTTGTATAGGCCCTAGGGCCAATAGCCTAGTACCAACCTATGAACCTTTGAACCTATGAACAATGTCTATAACTAAATATCTTTCTGTTGAAATAGTTGTCAATTGACACGTTTTGTTACAGACATGCCTCTTAATGAACTTCATATTCTTTTATGTAATTTTAGGTTTAAGCCTCTACTATCATTCAGATATCTTCATCTACAGTTAAGATATGCCAATGTTTCTGTAGTATATCTACTATTTTCTTATTGTCGGATGTAAAAGGCAAACAAAGCTTACACTCTTTGAGTCTGGGTCGACCCAAAACACCTTGTTAGCTTCAATACTCTTAGAAAAATAAGGTCTCCCTTTGGCTAACCTCTCTATCCTAGTAAGACTCAGATTTTTATCTCACTCTGCCTCAGTGTACCCTCTGTTAAGGAAGTCTCTTTTTAATTGTCTTGTCACATCTGTCACAGTTGTTTCACTACCGGTCAACTTTGACAGACAGAGGGCCTGACCCCTTAAAACATTCCTAAAAAAATATGCAGGATGCATACTATTCCTCTCTAACAAACTATTGTTCTTACAGCTCTTTCTAAAAATCTGTGTTTCTAACAAACCATTCACTCCTACTAATTTTACATCTAAGAAATGCATAACATCACTCAATGTATGAAGCGTAAACTTTAAAAAGGTGTAGTACTGTATACATAAACTTATTTCCGTAGCTTGGTCAGGGAACCTCTCCATAAAATACATATGTCATCCACAAACCTTTTATAAAATAAAATATGTTTCTTATGCTATTTCCAGATAAGGCCTGATCTATTCTCCCATTGTGCCATAATGATAATAGCATATGAATTGGCACAAGGGGTGCCCATTGCTACCCTTGATTGTTGAGCATAATACTACAACAGCAGCAAAGATTAAAATTAGAACATAATATTAAAGATTTTAAAGCTAGTAATGTGCTTAACTGGCCTAAATCCAAGTATAACCAACGAACTGGGAATAAGGATACAATTCAAAAAGTAGGTAATGAGATTGGGACTGATAAATTATTAACTGAGAACAAGAGACTTACACCACATGTTTAAGTATATTTCAATTAACAACAATTAACTACACCTTTAATTTATAAAACCACAGATAAATAGTGAAGCTAGGAACCACAGAGGATTCAACCCAATAATCCAGGACACTTTTTATTGATTTAGCGCTTTCATCAAGGTGAAAGACTTCATCAGAATAGCCATGTTTGCTAAAATTCATCTTTAAATAACTCACTCCCAACTCACATTGGTTAAAAGAAAAACATCACTTCCTCCAAAGAATATCACTTTCTCCAAAAAATATACAATAAAAAAAAAACTATACAATAAGAAAAACGTTTAAAATATTTTTAAGATATTTGGTAAGCTGCTGATAAAAAATGCTTGCACATAGCAAAAACAGCATAGATTGCACATTCCTGATAAAATTACTAGCACATTACAAAAACAGCATAGATTTCAGTTTAAGTACTGAACTAATACAGACTCTGTCATTGAGTCCAGGAACCTGACAGGAATGACTATGAGGCAGGGAGAGCATACCCAGACCCCCCCATAGGCTCAACAAGGGGGGTGGCATGACAGGTATGAGGAATACAATGCTGACATTAATGCTGACAATTCTGAATCTAGTAACACATCTACTGATACCTCTTTAGACCCTCCACCTCTGAAGGGGTCAGAACCATTGATAAATCAGAGGCAGAAGAGACAAGGCAATGGGAGATATGGCCAGAACAACTATCAGAACAACTATCAGGGCCAATGGAGGGGGAGATGGAACAACTACTGGAGGCAATGAGCCTCAGTGGAGAATTTGATTATGCTGATTGCACTATTATTAAGAATTTGGCTGGTGATTTTAGCATTTATATCTACAGTCAGATGATGGTCACTGTTGAATGGGCTGAATTTTTTTCTAAAGGCTTGAATTTTGTCCCTGCTACTAATTTCAATATTGTCGACACTATTATACAACTTAAGTTATACACTGGGAAGTTGATCTTAGCACTACATTTTTCTTCAGAAAACCTGGCTATGAACCAAGTAACACTACTTAGACCTAGTACCTTTATGCCCCCTACACACCCCACAGTACAAACATTTGAGATGTTATGTGACAAAGAAATCAGGGTGCTGGTACAGAATAGGAATCCTAATATACATCACAACTTGACTACATGTGAGGCAGTGGTCCTACAGGACATTATGGACTGTAGAGAGACAAGATTTATGAAACCGGACAAGGGGGGGGATTAGTAGTGATGGGTCTTGATGATTACAATAGCAGGATATTGGAGCTTTTATACAGTGATACATATGTAGAAGTCTCTTGCAATGAATTGAATATTGCTTACAGAAACATTGACTTACATATTGAACAACTGCTACTTAAAGGCCAGATATTGATAGAGACACATGAGTACCTGCATATAAAACATCCTAGGATCCCAACAATATTTGGGATTCCTAAAATGCACAAGTCCATCACAACCCCCCACCTTCACCCTATAGTGGATGCCAAGGCCTCTAAGACATTTGTCTTAGTGAAATACATTGACAATAAGGTCAAACATGTACTGGATGGGAGAGAATCCATTTTTAGAGATTCTTGGGATTTTCTAGGGAAAATTAAACCTAAAATGTTTGACGAAGACCTGATATTTGTCACAGTTGATGTGTGTGACCTGTTCTCAGTGATCCCACATGATGAAGAGCTCAAGTGCTTTTATAACTATCTTTGTATGAAGACATCTTTTGACCATGTGACTATTCTGACCAGTCAAGCATGTATGGAGCTTGTACAGGAGAACAACGTTATCAGCTTTGAGGGACACCTGTTTAAACAAAGAACTGGTGTCACTATGGGTGCATGCTGTGCACCTACATTTGCCAACATTGTACTGGCACAATGGGAGGATTTGTTCATCATGAACTCTGAGTTCAGTGACCTCTGCATGCTCTACAGGCACTACCTGGATGACATTGTCCTATTTTGGAAAGGAGGTAAAAATGACCTGAATATTTTTTTCACATTCATTAATGGGACCACCAATTTCTTGAGGTTCACTATGAACAATGACAAGGATATTTTAAACTATCTTGATGTGACTGTGCAGAAGAACTCTGCCATGAAGGGTTTTACCTCCCATTTATTTCACAAGCCAACATATTCCAGCTCATTGTTGCACTTTTCTAGTTGGCATCCTGTACATCAAAAGAAGGCACTGGTCAAAGGGCAGTATGTCAGTGTAGCCAGGATGGTTTCACAACTTGATGACTTTTTAAGATAATGTGGGGTATTGAAGAACATGCTAATTAAGAGAGAGTATCCTGAAAAATTTTTGTCAGCAGTATAGCAGATGAAGTTATTACCAAGAGAGAACTTGGTAATTTTAGCCATCTATTATGTCATGTTTTGAGTGGGCCTTCGCATAAGGAGAAATCTGAAATATTTAGTAGGGCTCCTATTTTGCCTTTCAATGTCAGTTTTTATGACATCAAGGAGATTGTGGTGAAGCTCTGAGCAATTTTTAGTTTGGACATTGATGCCCATAATAAACTGGGCAAGAGGCCGCAGATTGTCTATAAAAAGGAATCTTCCCTGAAAGGCTTATTGGAAAGATGCAACACAAAACCAGACCAGTGTGGCAATCACAGATGTGGGAGGTACCCACAGTGCCTGTATATGGCTGACACAAACAAAATTAAAATAAAAAATTATGGGTATGTTACTACACGTAGGAAACATTGTTACTCCAAAAGAGTTGCTTATGTTGCATTATGTGACTCTATGCCTGCTATGTAGGAAAAACAATCAGGGCACTGATTCAAAGAATTTACCAGTATACATATGATATTAAACATACGAACAAAAACAATGCACTGTACAGGCACATCAGCCTTCACCCACTGCATGCTTTCAAATTTTTCATCGTCGTTCAAGATGATTTGGGTCCTCGGGGGGGCCCTTGAATGAATTTGTACAGTTCATGGAGCTTAAGTGGCAGATTAGAACAAATGCCTGTCAGGCTAGTGAACTTAATGTGCTGAGTACTTAACCTGAAATCTATGCTGTTTTTGTAATGTGCTAGTATTTTTTATCAGGAATGTGCAATCTATGCTGTTTTTGCTATGAGTAAGCATTTTTTATCAGCAGCTTACCAAATATTTTAAAAATATTTTAAAAGATTTTCTTATTGTATAGTTTTTTCTTATTGTATATTTTTTGGAGGAAGTGATGTTATTCTTTGGAGGAAGTGATGTTTTTCTTTTAACCAATGTGAGTTGTGGTGGGTTATTTAAAGATGTGTTTTAGCAAACTGAAGAAGTCTTTTTCTGATGAAGTCTTTCACCTTGACAAAAGCGCTAAATCAATAAAAAGTGTCCTGGATTATTGGATTGCATCCTCTGTGGTTAATAGCTTCACTATTCATATGTGGATTTATTTAATTTATAAAAAGTATAGTTTTTTAAGCATGGTCAAATTTTATAGTGTGCCTTTAAGATTAACTTCATAGGTTCATAAGTAGGTACTAGGCTATCGGCCCAAGGCCTTTGTAAGCGTTGCCAACAAGATTCCCTGGCTTATGCCACACAAGAAAGTTATTTTCCTGTGCCACTGTTGAGCAGAGACACAAAAGTTATCCCTGGGGTGTATTTCCTATTTCCCATCCACTCATCAAGATTTTTCTTGAAGAGTGCTAATGAAGAACTTTGCTTGACATAGATGGATAGCCTGTTCCAGAGTATGGGAAGTCTCTGGGACAGGAATCTATCCCTCCAGCATGTCGTGTTTATTGTGGTGACAAGGTTTAGGACCCTAGAGCGTGTAGCTCAGACAGATTGGGATTTCATTAGGTGTAGCATGTCCAACAGCTCTGGATTTGACATAGCTTTATCTGTTAGGCAGAGATCAACTTGGAGTAGGCGATATGCTACAGAGTAAAGCTGGGGTTTTTTGAGATGGTCAATGTAGGGCATTTGTTTGAGGCCAGTAATCCTCTTTGTGAGGTACTTCTGTGGCCTTTCCAGCTGCTGTAGATGTCTTGTGAGGTACATTCCAAAAGGGGCATTGTACTCTATAATGGTTCTAATGAGTGTCGAGTAGAGGGGAACAATGACCTCTTTTTTCCTGGATGAGAACTCTTTTATGATGAGGTGTGCCACATAGAAGGACTTCTTGACTACTGTGGGGATGTGACTATCAAAGGAGAGACTACTGTCCACCTGGGTCCCAAGGTCTCTTATCACACATTCGGTGTTAAGTAGATTGCTGCCTATATGGTAGTTCATGGGTACAGAGTTTTTACCAAAGGGGATGACACTGAATTTTTAGCATTGAGCTTCAGGCCATGGCTCTGACACCAGGCATCTGTCTCAGTGAGGCCCTTCTGTAGGATGTCCACATCATTTGGGGACTTGACTATGTCTCCTAGCTTGCAGTCATCTGCGAACTTCATTAGCCAGAGGCCTTCTGTGTTAGCCTGTAATTCAGAGAAGTAGATACCAAACAGGAGAGGTCCCTTGACGGAACCCTGTGGTACTCCACTTGTCACTGCTTTGAGGTCAGATTTGGAGTCTGCAACTTTTACAGTGTGGTTTTGTCAGTGAGCTAGTTGGCAACCCATCTTGTGACATAGGGATTTATACCTAGTTTAGTGAGTTTAGCTATAATTCCAGAATGGGGGATGGTGCTGAAAGCCTTGGCAAGGTCAAGATAGGCTGTGTGAACCACCTTACCTTCATCTATGGCTTTGGTGACTGCCTCAAAGAAGTCGATCAGGTTCAGGAGGCATGATCTGCCTTTCACAAACCCGAACTTAATCAATTTGTCAATTATTTCATTATTTTAGTAGAACCAATAGATTTACTTGCTCAGCTGTATAAAAGCTATGGTCTGTGCTTTGGATTGTTATTCAGATGAAGTCTCCTTAGTGGGATGAAAGCACTCAATCTGTATTCCGTTTTTTGTTTTTAACCATTGTTGGATCCTCATTGGTGTTATTACTGCTTTATTCCAAACATTTCAGCAAGCTCAAAATATAGTTCTGAACCATGTACTACTCTATTGGGAAATTTCCACATACATAGCCGTTTGGGAACCAGCCTTTAATGTAAATGATTGGCTGGTACATACTCCATCCTTTAATGGGGTTAGAAGGGGAAGCCCTGTTCACATAGATGAAACATTGGTGCAGCAAATAGCTTATTTTCAAAAATTGGTGTTTAATTTTCTTAAGGCCTAGATAGATCATTTGTATTTGGACCTATGTTTACAAAAAGGTTTGGTTCCCAAAGGACTACATATGTGGAAATTTTAAGTGCTGTACTCATGGTGTAGTTGCTTTCTTCTACTTTATGTCAAGACATGCTTTATTCATACAGTGCTAACCCTTTGTAGTTATTTCATTAGGCTAGTTGGTAAGACGTGATTCCACCCTTTCACTTTGTCTACCAATATGTTTTAGATTTTCCCCTGTTTATACTTTGATTAATTTGGTTCAGTAACCCTGAACTCTGAACATGGAATAGTTCCTTCAAATCTATACATCAGCTACTTAATTTTCTCTAAAGCAAGGCACTTTTAAGTGTTGTAAGTGTATTTATTGTACTTGTACACAAAAAACTACTATACATCTTGTTTATGCTAATATGTTTACCCACAAGCTTATAGTGATTGTAACACTAGAAATTTGATTTATATGGCTAAATGTAAAAAAATATGAGGCATACTATATTGGTAAAACTAATAGAAAATTTAAGGAGTGAATAGGGAATCATTTATCAGATATAGGTAGAAATATTCAGACCAATGCACTTTATAAACATATCAGTGAAATGGATAAGACACACCAATGTAAGTTTATGATTCTACAAGTTATACATGAACCCATCAGAGGTAGAGATTTGATAAATCTTACTGAAAAGGAGGAACTGAAATGGATTATCCATTTTTGAGCTCAAATGTTACCTCGTTTAAATAGAACTATTAACATGAAACTTGTTTTGAAAGACTTACTTAATCAAATAAATTGAGTGTCTCAGTTTAAGATGTAGTTAATTTTTATTTGAATATGATCATGTGATTAATTGATATTCTTATAAAATTGAGTTTCTCTGATTTTATATGCCTGAAGAAGATTTATGTGAAAGCGTTTTAAACTAGTGTGCAATTCATTTTATATCAGTGAAACAGCTGTGATTCTGATGGATTTTTATATTTTTATTTTTATATATTCCTTGTTTTCCTTTAAATCTAGTCATATTGCAAGATGATCAAAAAGTCCTGTTTCAACTACCTCCCCTTTTCCTGTAATATAAAATAATCTGTTTCATTTCTATATATACCCCTTCTGTATGTCCATGGATTTTCGTCCCAAAGTTTTAACTTACAACATTTCATAATTTCTAACATGTTTCTTATGTCATTTCCTTTGTTTTTATGCTTGCCTCTTAAATCACAAAGTGTGCCAATATTATATGATTCATCTTTATTACTGCATAGTCTAAAATCTCATGAAACAAGCTTTCCCTTTCTTTACAATTAATGTAAGCATATAATGTTATAATTCTATATACTTGTTTTTTCCATTTTAAATTTACAATAGTTAATCTCCCATTTTTGATAAAGTTACATCTAATATATTTATTGTATTTCTACATAATATGGGTATTCTGAAACATCTCTCATTTCCCAAATTCCAAATCATCTTTCTTCCTCATATATTCTATGTTTATAGTCTTCATTTGTTAAAAATATTGTCTTCTAACATAGTTACATCTACATCACATGTATTACACCACTCTAAAATTCCTATTTTTCTTAGTATATTCTTAATACTATTCATGTTCATAGAAAGCACTCTGAATTTTTTATTTTCCCTTTAGTTAATAGTTTCATAGTTAATTATCAGGCTAGCTTTCTTAAAAGGCCATTCTAAGCCTAGCCAATCTCCTTCCCAAAAGTGAGTATCACTCTCCCTTGTGTTGTGAATCAAATATGTTAACCATTATACCAGCCCTAATGATTAGCCATAGATGTTCATTTTCATCCTTTTCTTTTTCTTTTTTTACTTATCCCATTAAATTTTCTTTTTGCAATATAGATGTTCCCTTTCATCCTTTTGTTTTTCTTTTGCACTTATCCCTTTTAATTTTCTTTTCCTGGCTTTACCCTTTTATCAATAGATTTTTTTTTCTTTTACAACATTCTAGTTTATATCTTCTTTATCAGTTATTTGTGTACCTTTTTCTATGTCCTCTTTATTATTTTTTCTCATCTAATTTTTCTTATATTTCTACTACTTCTAGAATGTCTCCATTTTTTTTCATTTTTTTCTGTTTTTTTTCTTACTCTTATTTTCACTTTTTGCAATCTATCCATACATGTCCAATTTTGTTACATTTATAACATTTCAGTTCTCATTTTTTGCATCCTGTCCTATTTCCCCACACATATAACATTTTCTTTTGTTACAGTTACTTATCAAATGTCTTTTTCTACAAAAAAAATCCCCTTCACATTTATCATGCTTGATGTATGAATATTTTTTTCTTTCTTTTTTAACACAACATTACAATCACAGCCATCAGTCCATAAACCCCTTTTGTCATAAATTTTGCAATGTTCAGTACATTTTTACATAAAGTTTTCAAATGTCCTTTCAAAGTCTTTCTTTCTACCTCTGTTCAAAACTGTACATGAATTTTCTTTCTAGTTTCTCTATGAAATGTTTTTATAATATAAAGGTTCAATAGGTTGCAGTATTTCTTTTTTTCATATTCTCCAAGAAAATTTTCCATTGAAAAAACTGTCCCAAATATAATGTCACAAAAAGTCTCTTTGTAAATAAGAATTAACATTCTTACATCATGTGCTTTTACACCCAAAGGAGCTATTAAATTGTTCCACACTTCATACCTGTCCATTTTCTGTCTTCTTTACTTTGAATCCTTACCACGTACTTCCATTTTTCATTTTCTTCTGCCTTCTTTTCTGCTACTCCACTTTTGTCTTCTTTTACTTTCTCTGCATATGTTTTCTTTTCCATCTCACCACTGTTCTACTGGATTGCCTCTGCATCCTCTTTTTGCATCTTCTCCATAATGTCCTCCCAGGAAACATCTCTTTCATTTTTATGGCTCCTTCTGCACCACCATTTTTTTAAGTAAACATCCCGCAACCCTCCCACCTTTGCTGACACATCTCTATTAAACAGTTTTCTTTGAAACATCTCCTCATGATCCTGAGCATATTCTATGTCTCAATATTTGCTTTCTCTTCCACTTCTTTCACCACTCCATCATCTCCTTATCTCTCCATCTGCATCCCTTTTTCTCTGGGCTGTTTCTTTGCCTGGAATGAAAACAGGAAGCAATCCTCCTACATTAGTCACAGCAATAACAAATAGGGGAATTTTCCTGATGCACTGGCCAAATTTTTCCTAACAATATAAATACCACCTCAGGTCTCCCCAAAAATAGGTCATTAGTCATGTGGGACTTAGCTGGTAAACAAAGGATAAATAAATAAATAAAATCATTATCCATTCACAATATTGCCCCTTCAATACTGGGACAAGCACTGACTAGCACTCGCAAAGTCATCTGCACCCTATCACTTTCTTGTTAACTAAATTATGCTAATATCCTTTTTAGCAGCTGAAGATAGCAAATTATGCCTTTAATAGTAGAACAAGACAGACATGACACTGATACTCATACCATAGTGCTTATCAGATCCTTACATTGTTGGTTACTGTGACCTCTCAATACAATGGCATATGAGGATCATGTCCCTGTCTTATTTGTACTTATATGTTTGACCAATATTACTAATATACTTTCTGAAAAATCATGCTATTATGGCGCAGAAGTGTGTACAGAAATTGCATCTGGCTTCCACAGGCCCATCTGTTTAAATTTCTTTCCCCAAAAATGTATTTCCCATAACTGAAAATCTTTCCTGGTACCTTTTAGTAGCATTTCATTTTGCATTTATTTTAAGTGACTTTCCTATTTGCAGTTTTGTATGTCACTGCATCTTTACATTTCTCCCTAAGTTGCAGTCTTCTATCTACATCATTAATTAAACTTTTGATATGCTTCCTGCACTAAGGTCCCTAGTTTTACAATCTTCTTATGCTCTTGGCTTAGCCATGCATTGATATTTGAAGAAATGCACGATCATTTGTATCAACTATATCCATATATTCCTACACATTCCTGTATTTCTGTTCAGCATATTCTGTGGGTTTCGTATACATCTTTTGTTCTGACTAAGCAATCTTTCTTGGTTTGACCCAGTTAGTCTTTGATTTTCCTTACAATCTTTTTTAACTTCTTCACCTGATTTATTGTCATCATATTCTCAGCTACCTTAATTGAATTTCATTCACACAAAGTATCCCTTATGTTTTTGACAATTTAAAGTTTACCATATCATACATATAGCTCTATAAGCATAACATATATCAGCAGTAATCATCATGTTTTTCTCAGTCCTTCCTTACTCTGGCTTCAAGGTTTGAAGTTATCACAATGTGTATGACATTTAAAGAGATGAGGATGGTCTATAATCCTAAACTTTCACAAACTTGGTCAAATGGAACTGAATATTTTTAACCTCTGTTTGTGCACCCCACACATATTTTTCCTCTCTGTGCCTCTTACGATTTGTGTTGCAACAACTTTTTGTTCAGCTTTAACTTAACTTTTTTTTGTTTTTTATACTTAGCATCAATACCTGCATCCATGTGCTGACCTCCCCACAGGTCCAGTCATATCAAAGTGCTATAAACATTTATAAAATTCACATTTGTACATCAGTACCTGTTCCTCTAATTCACTCTCATCTACCTCACTGGAATTTTAACTTCCACTTATGGCCACAATCTAATACAGAATTGTTCAGTATTGCCTAAAAATTGTAGTCATTGTATAAATTTCCTCCATACATTTTTACAATGTTATGTTATTGTTGAATATTTTTTGTGCTGTTAACAATTTAAAATATTTTTCATGTAATGGAGATTGCTTCAGTCATTTCTCATATTTTGAAAGAAACAAATAGGTGTTGCAGACCAGTTATAAATTTATAAAATACTCAAACACACAAAAAAAAAATGGAAAAAAAATCTCTTAAAATGAAAACCTAATGTTGATTTATTTCTCAGTTGTGACAAATGGACATTATCAGAATTCCAGAATTCTCACATGTATCCCTTTCTTGTTTCTGACTACTAACATATTGTTTATTTTTGCTCTTTAAAATGCTTATTTGATATACAATATAATATTAATGGATTTTCTCTTCCCTCCTTTTCTTCTTCAGTCTTTTCATCTTCTTAGGTTCATAGGTTCATAGATAATTACTAGGCTAACTCCCCTGAAGGGCCATTTTAAGCCTAGCCAATAACCCAACACTAAAATCAAACCCTGTAACTTGTGCCTATAAGGTGAATACCTTAACCACTATGACCCCCCCCCAAATATCTGTAAACTGGATTTGAACCCTGCATTATCTGTCTGCTTTCTCTAAGCTCAGTAATACAAGTATAACTCCTACCACACAGACAGGAAAATGCTCTACTTGTATCGAAATTACATCACCCCAGATGGGATTGGTTCTATGGTTCTCTCCCAGATGACAAACTTACACTAGGATTCTTGATCTGCCCAAATAAACTACTTTCCTTCTAGAGGGCTATACAGCCTATCAAAAGGTTAATTGCTCCTGGATGTCACCTGAAATGAGCATATTATTTTGCAGTAGGCTGTTCCTATCTGTCCAAACCTTTGAGGAGAGTTTCTCTTTACGGTACCTTGGTTTGGCTGTATCCAACCCCCACAGGACACAGGATGATTGACAATCAGATAGACATCAGAGTTACTTTCTTTATTATGTAGCCCTATAGATAACATATTAGCTTTCTATGCTGTTTAATTTCTCCAAGTATTTGGCTTTTCTAATATGATGAGAGGAATTGATCTCATTCCTAAGTCAGAATATGATTAAAGTTCATGAAATTAGTATTGTTTCACACTTTGATATTAGCCAAAAGTGCTCTTTGAAGCACCCCTAATGTCCCCAGAACTCACTCTTTCTGCAATTCATATGGAGTTACATGTATCAGTATTATATCTAAATAAGACTGGAAATTCATTTGCACTCATTGCTGCTACTATTATTGGAAATGTCTGGGTTTTCTTCTTCCACGTCACCCTTGTTTCTGCTGGCAAATCCTGGTATTTTATGACTTTGTGTCTCTCTGTACGTAAGACAATGTAATCACTGGGCGTAGCAATTTCAATGATCAAAGGTACTTTTGTTTTCATTTCATGGACTACTATATCTGGTTCTCTTGTGTCTATTTTTGAACTGGTGGTAATGAATAATCCCATGTGAAATAAAGTTAATTCTCTATAATCGTTTGTGGATAATGTCTCCAATGCTTCTCAGCTACTCAATAGTGTGATGTTTGCAAAATTTGCAATGTGACAGTCTCGCCACATTATTATGCCTTTCAGTACACAGGTCCTCTGCCATTAATGTAACCCACCTAGCAGTAAGATATGTAACTGTATCCATTTCTACTTTACAGAATCTGCATTGCTCTGTTTCTTCCACATGTTCAGTGGACCTTATAAACCATGTATACAGACTAGTATCATGGGCCACTAATATTAACCTTTTGGTTTAAATTCACTACTCCTTAACCATCCCTGCTTCAGATCCTGATGACCACAGATCTATACACGTAATCAGTTTTGAAAAGGTGCATACCATCTTCAAAACGAGGAACATATAATCTTGATATGCACTGATCTTTATATATTATTTGAAAAGTGTGAAGGATTTTCTTGTTTTCCTGTCCAACTGATCCAATACATTTTGGGGCCATTCAATTATTCCAAAACTGTAAATTAGTACAGGAAAAACAAATTGGTTTATAATCTGGACTTTTTTCCTAGATGTCATGGCTGTCTTTAGTATTAATTTTAGTCTTCTAAAATATTACTTACTGAATTTTGTTTACATTTGTTTATATTTTATTAATGAACATTCATCAATTCCCAAATAGTTAAACACTCCATCCTGCTCAAGTTCCTTCATATCACATGCCTGTCCCAAACTGATATTTTCTTGGTGCTGCAACTTTCCTGCTTTAAATGTTGCTTTTGCAGATTTATCAAAACCAAATTACATTCTTATTTCATCTGAGAGAGCTTTGACTATTTCCACTTGTGCTTTCAGCTCCTCATCTGATGACTATACAGTTTTAAATCATCCAAAAATAAGATAAAAAGTCTTTACACTTTGTTTCTGTCTGGGATCCTAATAACCATGATAGAATCTGTTAAGCAGACATCTTAATGGGTTAAGGGCAAGACAGAACAGTGGTGAAAAAGAGTTGTCCTGGAATATCCCTATTTGAATGTTTTATCCCTGGATAATAATTTACTCTTTATCATTGCTTATCTGCAAAGAGGTTTGATATTGTTACTGTAATGTAACTGATCAATGTAGGGTGTGTCTTATACATCTGTAAATATCCCTTTATCTGTGAAGATGGGATGCTGTGAAATGCTTTTGTCTAATATTTAACAACAAATAATCCTTTTTCCTTATGACTTTCTTTTTCTCCCTTTTCTTCTATTGCCAAGATTGAATTTTCTTCTAAATGACTATAAAGTCTGTTGGCATCAATTGTAGTATATAGTTTGCAAATCATCAGAAAGCAAGTTATTGGTCTATAGTTTTTAGAATGGCTTGAGCGTTCATCCTTAGGTTGGAGTATCTCTTCTCTGTTATTACCCAGGCTGGTGTCTGTTCAATGTGCACATGTAAGTAGTTCTTGCTCAGGGCTAAATCTTCATTTAAAGATGTTAATACTTTTAACCAGAAGTTAGGTACTGCATCTAGGCCTGGGGGGGGGTCCATTTTGTAGCTTTTCTTAATTTTGTTTCAATTTCTCTGGCTGTTACTTCTTTATACCTTTCAAAAATCCCTAAGTTCTTTTTCCATTACATTTTCTCACTTTCTCAATCCCTTCTGTTTCCAAATGGCCCAAGGTTTGTTGGTCTATATAATATTTTTCATTAAACCATTGTATTAATGAACACAAATGCACATTTGAAGCTTTTTGACAGTTTTTCTTTTGCAAGTATTTTTCTTTCCTCTAATTTTTCTCTTAATCTTTTTGAGTATCTTTTATCTAGAAATTGTGGGCTTCTTTTACAATGGGAACAATAGATAACTTCTTTCTTATCCTCAATAGTCCAATCTGTTATTTTTATGGCTCTTTTTTGGCATGTCAGTTTTTGTGGACAACTGCTTCCTTCTACATTGGGGGGTGGGAGCATCCTCTGTTTGAACCTGGCTAATCCCATTGTAAAAATGTCTCCTCTTGAGGATTCTACACTGTCATTTTACCAGTACTAGAATCAGTGTGCCTACCATGATTGGTCACTTTTTTTATCCTGGGACTTGTACATCCGGTTGTCTTTTTTATTTTTTTAACCTACTTCTGTCCATGATATATGCTATATAAAAGATAATCTATATATCACTGCTGTCTTGGTAAAATTGTGTTAAAACAGGGTCTACATCACAAAGGTACTTACCAAGATTTTAAGATGAATTTAATGCTAGCAGTACAATGCCTTTTCCTTACTGATTTTATTATCTCTCTATTCAAACCCCATGCATAATACCCTGGGTGCAATTTCTCCAAGTCTTTTGGGTTTCTAATTCCATTATGGGAATGGTCCCCATTCCTAAGTCAAAGTATGATAAAAGTTCGAGAAATTAGTATTGCCTCAGTCTTTGATGTTAGCCAGAACTATTCTTCACAGCACCTGCAAAGTGCCCAGAACTGACTCCTTCTGCAATTCATATGAAGTTACATCTATTGGTGGCATACTGTAAATTATTTCTAATGAGATCCATTGTTCCTCCTACTGTTGGAACTGTCTGGGTATCCTTCTTCCATATCACTCTCATTCCTGCCTGCAAATCCTAATATTTTATGACTTTGTGTCTCTCTGTATGAGAGAAAATGTAATCACTGGATGTAGCAATTTCAACTTTTATTCTCTTTTCATGGACTGCTATGTCTGCTTTTCTCGCATCTCAGCTACATCAGTATTATAATGTTTGCATAATCCCCACTGCAACAGTCTTGCCACATTGTTATGCGTTTCAGAGTGCAGACCCTCTTCCATCAGTGTATCACACCCAGCAACAAGATAAATGACCGTTTAGATTTCTGTTTTACAAAACCTGCATCTGTGGGTTTCTCCCACATATTCAATGGACTTAGTAAATCAATGTGTACTTAGTCCAATATCCTGGGCTGCCAATATTTAACTTTAATCTTTTGGGTTAAATTCACCTCTCCTTAACCATTCCTGTGTCAAATCCTGATTGAGGTGAGGTTGTTCCAGGAGTTTTATTTTATTTTATTTTTTTGCACCTGCAAGTATATTTAGGCTTTTTCCACATTTTTTGCCTTTTCATCTGGTCTTTCACCTTATATTCTTTCTTTTGTTTTTTTTGGCACATTCAGTTGCCGCTTGATTTTTCTCTACTTCTATTTTAATTTCCATTCCTTCTTGACACAGATGCTTCTAAAAAACTAAGCAGAAAAGTCATCCTAGACTTTTGCTCAATGTTTTAAAATTTTCACTATGTTTGGATCTGATTAAGTCAGCAAATATGTCTGCAGTCCTATGACTGCAGATCTATACATGTAATCAGTTTTGAGGAGACTCATATGTCCTTAAGATATGGCAATATACAGTCTTAGTATACATCGATTTTTATAAATCAATTGATAAGCGTGAAGCATTTTTTTTGTTTTCTGTCCAACTGATCCAATACCTTTGTTATGGTTTTTGGTATATTGTTAGGCTAGAACGGCTATAATGCCTGTGCTTGAGATATCTTTTCTTCTTATATTGCATATTACCTATTACTGGCAATTTATCTATTGCCAGTTTCTACAAAAATCTCAACATTCTACTGTCTGATTACACCATTAGTTTCTTGTTTCTATAGGTTTAATTCTTTCATTTGTTAGCTTTTCCCATGCTTTTACATAGTAATGCTTTATCATTGCATTCTTATACCATACTTTTCTACTTTTTTCTATAATAATGATTTTTATTTTCCTCAAAAATATATTTTCTTGGTTCATAAGTTTATAGGTGTGTACTAGGTTAACAACCACTATGGCCTTTTTAAGCCTAACTATGCATCCCAAATCTCTGATAAGTTCTGGTACCCCTGATAAGTATAAGCAGGGTTTTGGAATGTCAAATATGTATAGGCTACCTATGTCCATTAGAGACGTAAGTGCCAGACCAAGGATGGGTTTCCTGTTTCCCATCCAATTGCTCAAGTTAGACTTGTATTTGGTTATGGAGAAACTCTGCTTCACATGGATGAGGAGCCTGTTCCAGAGATGGGGTAGTCTCTGTAATACATACCTGTCTATCCAGCAGGTCCTATTTATATCACAGGCAAGGTTTACGTCTTTGGAATGTGTAATTCTGGTGCTTCTTGTTTTATGAATATGCAGAAGGTCCATCAAAGTGGGGTATGATAATGTATTTTGTGCCAGGCATATATCTCCCTTCAACAATCTGTAGGAGGCAGAATACAGGGATAGGGTCTTGAGGTGGTCTGCATAGGTCATGTTACTTACACCCTGTAATTTTAGTGGGGAACCTCCCTGGACATTCCAATTGTTAGATATGCCTGATTAGGTGCATACCAAATGGAGCACTGTACTCAATAATAGGTCTTTTGAATGCTGAATATAGTGCAAAAATGACTTCTTTCAACCTAGATACCATACCATTGTTTGTAAGTTGCACAACATAGAATGATTTCCTCACTGCTGTAGACATGTGATGGTCAATGGCTAGACTATTCATGTGTCCCCAAGTCCCTGGCTACTGGGTTTACTCTTAGGTATCTGTTGTCAATATAATAATTTCCAGGGGTAGATGATTTCCTAAAAACATTATTATCTATTATGCATTTCTTGGCATTTGGCTTTAGTCCGTGACTCTGGCACCAGTTGTTTGTCTGTGTTAGCCCTTCTGGAGAACATTTGTGTCAGTGGGTGATTCATTGACAGCTCCTAATTTGCAATCATCTGAAAATTTAGTCAGCCAGAGGTCATTGACTTTGGCCTTGATTTCAAAAAAGCAAATTTCAAAAAGGAGTGGTCCAAGGACTGATCGCTGAGGGACTCAGCTTGCGACTGGCCTTTCTGTAGAGGTGGACTCCAAAATTGTAACTTTCTGGTTCCTGTCTGTGAGCCAGATGGCTATCCACTGGGTGACATAAGGGTTTGTACCTAATCTCTTAAGTCTATCAACAATTCCTGAGTGGGGGATTGTGTCAAATGCCTTTACCAGGTCACGGTAGGCAGTGTGACCCATTTTGCCCTCATCCATTGCTTTGGTTACCTTCTCAAAGAAGAAATCAAACTGGGTTGGTTCCAGTGTCTGGAGATTTCCTATGTCATTTTTGATAATTTCCATGATAATTCTTTCCATGTCTTTGCATAAGAGACTAGGAAGATGCATGGTTCTGTAGTTTCCAGGATCTGTAGATGGCCCAACTTGCAGAGGAATGACTGCTGCTGTTGTCTATTCATGAGGCATGAAGCTAGTTTGGAGGCTGCAGTTAAATAAAAATTCCGGATAGGCCTGATGGATCATGTTTCATGCTGAGTCCTTTGATGCAGTTTTCTTGGCCTTAGAAAGAGCATTAAGGACCTGTTCCTTAGTGATACTAGGGGGAGTTATATTTTATGGTATTTCCTGAGGGAAGGGTGATAGGGAGAGAGGGGTAAAGTTTATTTCTTCATTTATACACTCTTTTTCTCTTTCAGTCTTTTTTACCATGCCCCCAAATGTATCATATATATGTATATGTGTGTGTGTGTGTATGTATATATATATATATATATATATATATATATATATATATATATATATATATATATATATATATATATATGGGTCTATTTCACTTTACCAAAATCCCATTTCACTGACACTCATTTCACTGAGACCAAATCACCTAAAGTTCAAATTACTGAAAAGTAATTTCACTGAATCTCATTTCACTGAATTGTAAGCTATAGACTTGATGTGGCAGTGTTTAAAGTACTGTAAGGCAAGTAAAGGGTATATGCCCTCATCCCCACTGTAGTGTAACCTGGAATTAGTATATAGTTAGAGGGTGTGGGGGTGTGAGGGCTTAGACCCCATTTAATTTGGTTTTATATTGTCTGGTTTCTGTTAGGAGAATAAATAAGTAGTTTTTAAGTTGTGGAAGGAGGTAGGCTTTACTTTTGTCAGTTTGTCTTTGGTTTGCCATTTAGTCTTGTAAAATGTAGCTTTGTAAGCTATCAGTGAAATGAGATTCAGTGAAATGAAGTTTTCAGTATTGTGAAGTTTAGTTGAGTTGGTCTCAGTGAAATGACTTTCAGTGAAATGGAATTTTGGTGAAGTGATGTAGACCCTTATATGTATATATATATATATATATATATATATATATATATATATATATATATATATATATATATATATATATATACATATATATATATATATATATATATATATATATACACACATATATATGTGTGTGTATACCACCACTGGGCCACTGGGTTAATTAACCATAAACCTCTTTCTTCTTTAGATACTTTAAACAACTCCTCTTTTTACTTAGTTTAATCTAGAACCCAATATAAGTGAAAAATCTATCTTCAATAATTCCTTTTCAGATACTGATGGCAACATAAATACACTTGATAAGTATGTTATTTTTCCTATCAGTATTGAATTAATCAAGTTGTGGATGAAGTCAAGGTGGTCCATACAGCCTACCTTGATCTGGCCAGGCCTTTGATACCATTCCCCACTCTGGAATTATAGAAAAACTCATTAAGCTAGGCATCAACCCCTATATCACTAGGTGTGTTGCAAACTGGCTCACAGATAGAACCCACAGTGTGAAAGTAGCTGACTCCAAGTCAGACAGCTGACCAGCCACAAGTGGAGACCCACAGGGATCGATCCTGGGTCCTCTCCTGTTTTGTATATACTTCTCAGAAGTTCAGGTCAACATGAAGGGACTCTAGCTGACAAAGATTGCAAGTTGGGAGCCATTAATAACTCCCCAAGTGATGCTGACATCCTAGAAAAAGGCCTCACTGAGACCAATGACTGGTGTCAGAAGCATGGCCTTAAAGCTCAATGCCAAAAAATGTGTCATCATCCCCTTTGGGAAAACCCAGTTCCCATGAATTACCACATTGATGGTAGTCCACTGAACACAGAAGGTGTTATAAGAAATCTGGGAACACAGGTTGACAGCAACCTCTCTTTTGACCACCACATTGCCACTGTGATCAGAAAGTCCTTCTATGTGGCACATCTCATTACTAAGGGTTTTGCATCCAGGAAGAAAGAGGTCATTGTCTCCCTCTACTCTTTCCTCATTAGGCCAATCATCAAATACATTGCCCCATTTGGTATGTACCTTACTAGACACCTGAAACAACTGGAGAGGCTGCAAATGTACCTCACAAAGAGGATCCTAGGCCTTAAACACTTGTCCTATATAGACAGACTCAAAAAAACTCCAACTATTCTCTGTCTCATACCACCTACTTAGAGGCAATCTCTGCTTGACTTATAAAGCCATGTCTGACTCAGCTCTGTTAGAAATGCTACAGCTAAAGAAATCCCAATCCCTCTGCACCACACACTCTAGAGACCTCAACCTCATTACCAAAATCAACAGAACATGCTGGAGGGACAGGTTCATAACCCAGCTACCATGCTTTGGACTAGACTTCCCATACATGTCAAATAAAGCACCTCACTAGCCCTCTTCAAGATAAATCTTGATGAGTGGATGGGAAATAGAAAATTCACACCGAGGATCACACCAGTGGCTGTACTCAACATAGGCACTGGGAACAAAGGTCGGGTGGCATGATGCCAGGGTAGTCCGATGGGCTAGGCTTGTAAAGGCTCCAGGGCTGTTAGCTTAGTACACACCTATGAACCTATGAACCTATATGCCTTTTTTTCTGAATAATAATTTATATGTTATCCAGAAAACACAAGTTTGTTTTATTTCTTCTATTATTCCCATTAAATTATATTTACATCTTTTTTACCGAATGTTAGACCTAACATAGAGATTTAATTCATTGCAAAATATATATCCTAATCTTTACTACATCACCTAAACCTTTATTTTCTCTTCATTTAAAACTGTCTCTATCATCCCTAGACCCTTGCTTATACAAATTATTACTTCTTTTATCCATTTTTCTTGCAATTATTGTATCATCTGCATATGTTAACAGATGTGTAATTCTTAAGCCTTCAGGTGTTATATACCCTGTCTCCTTCATTTTGTAATTTTATTTCACATGCTATCACATTCATAACTAATAGAAAAAGTATGCAACTCATTGGGCATCCCTCTCTTACACCACTCTTCATGTGTACCCCTTTGACCTAACTGGCCATTTACAAGTATTTTTACTTTATTATTTTTATACACTGACATACATAATTTCCTGATTTTCTCACTTATATTATATTATTTCATTATTGCCGGTAAGAGTTCGTCTCCAGTTGTGTCACCTTATTAAGGTCTCCTATCATGATTTCCCTTCTTCTTTTCTATTCATAATATCATCCACAGTTTCTCTATCATTACTAATTCTTGACAACCCTTCCCCTTTATATCTCCTAATTAATTTTCAAATCTCTTTTCTATTATTTTCATAAAGCTCTTATAATCATTATTATTCAATACTATTGGTCACCAGTTTTTTAATTGTCATCTATTTTCCTTCTTCCATATGAACTTAGATATTCCACTACATAATTCTTACTACATAAAATCTTAATTTAACTATTCATTCATATAAAATTATTAAAAAAAATTTTTTTGTCGATCCCTTAATTTGTTTTATAATTTTCATACTATATTCCATTTGGTTCTGCAGCCAAATCTATTTTTACTTGTCCTAATACTTTATTTAGCTTATTTAAAGAAATCATCATTTACAACTCTTTATTCTCTTTTTTTATTCTCTTTTTTTCTGTTAACTTTTTTACTTTCATGTTTTTCACTGCCTTCTTTTTTCTTTAAGCATTTTTATACATATTGTACTACACTATTCATAATCTTCTCATGAGTTCCTTTTGTATTTCTCCTTTCACATTTCATATTTATTTGATTACGCTACCATATTACTTTAATTTGTTAATTAACTTGATCATTATTCTCTTTTCCTTGTAAAAAAATATCTTTGCTTATATAAGTTATTGTATTTTTTCTTGATTCCTTTCATATAATTATTTTCTTTGTCAAAATATGTTCTATTATTATGTTCCAAATCTTCTAACGCATTATTGCATGCTCGTTTCTATTTGTCTCTCTACTTTTCCACATAATATTGGCACTATGAAAACATGTGTATTTTTCCTTAAATATCATCCACCATTCAGATAAGTTTTTATAAAATACTCTCATAGTAATAATATATTTTCATAATTGTATTACCCATCTCTTTTCTTCTTCATTCCATGCTTTCTCATTTATCCTTTGTATTCCCTTACCTATTTTATATATTAAGTAAAAACAATGTAACAATACTGATAAATCTAGGCAAATTAAGACAAGTAAATCTAAAAATGTCAAAATCCTCTTGAACGACAGCAGTTTCACCGGTATAAAATGTATTGCACAATAGTTTAAAACACTTTCACATAAAGCTTCTTCAGGCATAAAAAGGAAATCAGAGAAACTCGGTTTTATAAGCATATCAATGAATCACATGATTATATTTAATTAATAAACTACAGCTTAAAATGATACACTCCATTCATTTGACTATGTAACTCTCTCTTCAAAATGGGATTTATACTAATAGTTCCATTGTAAACAGGTAACTTATCAGCTCAAAAATGAATAATCCATTTCAGTTCCTTCCTTTCAGTAAGATTTGTCAAATCTCCACCTCTGACTGGTTTATGTATAGCTTGCAGCATCATAAACTAAAATTGGTGTGTCTTATCCATTTCACTGATATGTTTATAAAGTGCACTGGTCTGAATATTTCTACCCATTTTTGATAAATGATTCACTATTCAGTCCTTAAACTTTGTATTAGTTTTACCAATAAAACATGCCTCACATTTTTCACATTTAGCAATATAAATCAAATTTCTAGTGTCACATTCACCATAAGCTCACTGGGCAAATGTGTTACCATAAACAAGATGCATAATAGTTTTTTGTATATAAGTACAAAAATACACTTATGTCACTTAAAAGTGCCTTGCTTAATGTTATTGATCATATTAACAGTCTTAGATTGCTCTTTACAGCATAGCTGTTTTTAGATCACTGCATTTCTTGAATACAAACATAATATATAGTGTTTAGATTTTCAGAATACTGATAAGAGAAGTAATAGGAAAATGACTGGCCATAGCTCTATGCTCATTTATAATAAGAACACTGAAGCCATCAAAAATATAATTAAAAAAAATTGGCCTATTGTTAATCAAATACCCAAACTTAAGAATAAGATGGGTGACAGTGAAATGGATAAGACACACCAATTTAAGTTAATGATTCTGCAGGTTATACAGGAACAGTCAGAGGTGGAGATTTAGTAAATCTTACTGAAAATAAGGAACTGAAATAGATTATCTGTTTTGAGCTCATATGTTACATTGTTTAGATGGAGCAATTAGTATACAGCCAGCTTTGAAAGAGTTACATAGTCAAATAAACTGAGTGTATCACTTTAAGATGTAGTTAATTTTTAATTAAATATGATCTCTGATTAATTGATATTCTTATAAAATTGAGGTTCTCTGATTTACTTGCTATGCCTGAAGAAGCTTTATGTACACTGTTTTAAACTAGTGTGCAATACATTTTATACAAGTGAAACTGCTGTGGCTCTGGCAGATTTTTATACTTTTTAGTTTTATATATTCCTTGTTTTCCCTTTTCTCTAGTTATATTGCAAGATGATCAGAAAATCTTGTTTCAACTTCTATAATATAAAATAATATGTTTCAGTTCTATACACACCCCTTCAGTAAGCCCATTATTTTTTTTGCAATGTTTTAATATGCCACATTTTGTAATGTCTAATATTTTTCTTATATAATTTCCTTTTTTGATGCTTGCCCCTTAAATCACAATTAAAGTCTCCCGTTATTAAATTATTCATATTTATCACTGCATAGTTTAAAATCTCATGAAATAAGCTTTCTTTCTTTACAATTAGTATAAGCATATGTTACAATTCTATATACCTGTTCTCTCCATTTTAAATCTACAATGGTTACTCTCCCATGTTTGTTATAGTTACATCTAATATCTTTATTGTATTTCTACATAATATGGCTATTCTGGAACATCTCTCATTTCCTAAATTTGAAATTATCTTTCTTGCCCATAGTTTATATGGTTATAGCCTTTCTTCATCTGTTAAAAATCTTATGTCTTCTAAGATAATTACCTCTACATCACATGTATTGCACCATTCTAAAATTCATATTATTCTTCTTACTTTATTCTTAATACTTTTCACATTTACAGAAAACACTCTAAAATTTTCATTTTCCCTTTTCCTTAGATTCATGGTTTTCTAAATTCTTAGCTAATTACTAGACTAGCTTTCTTAATAGGCCATTCTAAGCTTAGCCAATTTCCTTCCCAAAAGTGAGACTCACTGTAACTTGTTTTGTGAGTCAAACATGTTAAGCATTATACCAGCCCTAATGATTAGCCATAGATGTTCCTTTTCATCCTTTTTTATTTCTTCTGTAATTATCTCTTTAAATTTTCTTTTCCTGGCTTTTACCCTTTTATCAATAAAATTATTTTTTTTTATTTTACTACCTTCCAATTTAAGTCATCTTTATCACTTATTTCTGCACCTTCTTCTATGTCCTGTTTATTATTTTTCTCATCTAATTTTCTTCTATTTCTGCTATTTTGAGAATTTCTCTTTTTCATTTTCTTCTGTTTCTTTTTCTTTTTTCTTACTCTTATTTTCATTTTTGCAATCCATCCATAAATGTCCAGCTTTCTTACCTTTATAGCATTTCAATTTATATTTTTTGCATTCTGTCTCATTTCCCCACAAATATAACATTTTGTCACATTTACATATCAAATGTCATTTACTACAAAACAAATGTTTTGAGTTGTCCCCAGAATTTTACAACACCCCATTTGTCTCCACATTTATCATGCTTTGTAGATGTATATTTTTTCTTTCCTTTTTAGCACAATATTGCAATCCCAGCCACCAGTCCACAAACTCCTTTTGTTATAATAAACTTTTGCAATGTCCAGTACTTTTTGGACATAAAGTTTTCAAATGTCCTTTCAAACTCTTTCATTCTACCTCTTTGCAAAAGCGTACATGAACTGTCTTTTAGTTTCCCTGTGAAATGCTTTTATAACATAAAGATCCAATAGGTCTTTTCCGTATTCTCAAAGAACATTTTCAATTTTAAAAACAGTCCCAAAAATAATGCTACAAAATGTTTCTTTGTTAATAAGAATAAATGCTCTTACCTCATGTGTTTTTACAGGCAAAGAAGCTATTAAATTGTCCCACACTTCTCACCTGTCCATTTTTTGTCTTCTTTACTTAGAATCCTTACTACATAATTCTGTTTTTCATTTTCTTCTGTCTTCTTTTCTGCCACACCATTTTGCCTTCTTTAACTTTGCATATGCTTCTTTTTCCATCTCATCACTGTTCTTCTGTATTGTCTCTGTATCCTCCTTTTGCATCTTCTCCATAACGTCCACCCAGGAAACATCTCCTTCATTTTTTTGTCTCATTCTGCACACCATTTTTTTAAGAAAATCATCTCGCAACCCTCCCGACTTTGCTGACTCATCTCTATTAAACAGGTGTCTTTGAAACATTTCCTGAGAATCCTGCACACATTCTATGTCTCAATATTTGCTTTCTCCTCATTTCTTTTCACCACTCTATCATCTTCTTATCTCTCCATCTCCCTCCCTGTTTCTCTGGGCTGTCTATTTGTGTGGAATGGAAACATGAAATGCTCCTCCAAAATGAGTCCCATTCACAGCAATAACAAGTAGGGGAATTTCCCCTGATGCATTTGCCAAATATCCCCTAATAGTATAAATGCAGTCTCAGTAATCCCCTGAAAACAGGTCATTAGCCACATGGGACTTAGTTGGTAAACAGCAGATAAATAAATAAAATAACTGTCCTTTCCCAAGATTGCTCCTTCAATATTGGGACTAGCACTGACTAGCACTGGCAAAGTCATCTGGCACCCTATCACTTTCTTGTTAACTAAATTATGCTAATATCATTTTTAGCAGTTGAAGGTGGCAAATTATGTCTTTTAATAGTAGAACAAGACAAACATGACACTGATACTCATACCATAGTGCTTATCAGATCCTTACATTGTTGGTGACTATGACCTCTCAGTACAATGACATATGAGGATCATGTCCTGTCTTATTTGTACTTATATGTTTGACCAATATTACTAATATACTTTCTGAAAAATCATGTTATTATGGTGCTGAAGTGTGCAGAGAAGTTGGATCTGGCTTCCACAGGCTCATCTGTTTACATTTCTTTCCCCAGACATAGGTTCATAGGTTCATAGGTTCATACTAGGCTATCTGCCCGAGGGCATTTACAAGCCTAGCCCATAGTTTTGTGGCTTACGCCACCCCTTTAGTTTGGGGAACTATGCCCATTATTTTGCTGTGCCTCTGTCGAGCAGTGACACTGAGGTAATCCCTGGGTATATCTGCGATCTCCCATCCATTGGTCAAGATTTCTCTTGAACAAGGCCAGCGAGGTGCTCTGCCTCACATATACCGGGATTTTGTTCCACAGCATAGGGAGTCTTTGGGTGATGAATCTATCCCTCCAGCACGTCCTATTAATAGCCATGTCGAGGTTTAAGTCTCCGCCCTTGTGGCTCTGATGGATCTAGATTTTTGAGGTGAAGCATGTTCATCAAATCAGGGTTTGACATGGCCTTGTATGTCAGGCACAGGTCACCTCTGAGCCGTGTAAGCGACTGAATAGAGCTGGAGTTCTTTCAGTCGGGCAGCATAGGACAGATTTTTGAGACCCTTTATCCTTTTGGTGAGGAACTTTTGTGGCCTCTCCAGCTGCTGCAAGTGTCGGGTCAGATACATTCTGAATGGGGCATTGTACTCAATCATTGGTCTGATGAGTGATGAGTATAGGGAGACTATGACCTCCCTTGATCTAGATGTGAATCCCTTCATGATAAGGTGGGCAATGTAGAAGGTCTTCCTAACTACTTTAGCAACATGGGTGTCGAATGACAGGCTGCTGTCAACCTGGGTCCCCAAGTGTCTGATAACTTCTTCTGTGCTCAGTGGATTGCCACCTATATGGTAGCTAGGGTAACCTTGTTTTTATGACTATGCATTTTTTGGCATTTAACTTTAGGCCATGGCTCTGGCACCAGTTATCCGTTTCTGTGAGACCCTTCTGAAGGATATCTGTGTCAGATGTGTTTTCGACTATGGCACCCAGTTTGCAGTAGTCTGCAAACTTTGTCAGCCATAACCCTCCTGTGTTTGCTTGTACTTCGGAAAAGTAGATGCCAAACAAGAGTGGGCCCAGGACTGAGCCCTGTGGGACACCACTTGTGACAGGCTTTGAGTCTGACATGGCGCCAGCAACTATGACCCTGTGGGTTCTGTCACTCAGCCAGTTTGCAACCCATCTTGTGATGTATGGGTTAACATTTAAGCTGATGAGTTTTTCAATGATACCCGAGTGGGGTATTGTATCCGCCAGATCGAGGTAGGCTGTATGGACTGCCTTTCCCTCATCAATGGCCTTGGTGACTGTTTTGAAAAAGTAAACCAAGTTTAAAAGGCATGATCTGCCTTTGACAAAGCCAAACTGGGTTGGATCCAAAGTCTGCAAATTCCCTATGTCTTTATTTATGAGATCCATTATGATCATCTCCATGGCTTTGCAGATAAGGCTTGTCAAGCTAATGGGCCGGTAATTTCCAGGGTCAGTGGAGGCACCGCCTTTGTGAAGTGGGACCACAGATCCAGAGGTGAGACTACGATTAAACAGCTGTCCTAACTGTGGGTTTAATTACACCATCTGGTCCCATGGATGCTGTGTTTTTTGCCTTGGAGAGAGCAGTTTTCACTTGGGCGTTAGAGATGTTTGGGGGCTGCAATCATTTGGTATAGATATCTCTCCTTAGCACTGAACCTGTCAGCCAGTATGTTGGCAATGTCTGTAGGATCAGTAATCTTCACATCATTTTGAACTAATTCTGAGCATATCTGGGAGTTTCCTCCCAGGTTTCTAACATAGCTAAAGAAGGCCTTATGATTGTCTTTTGAGTCTTTAGCTATTTTTCTCTCAAAATTTGCTTTGGATGATTTTATGAGAGCTCTTAGTTTTTACTTATAGTGATCAACCTTTTAAGGATTTTGCTCTATCTTGTAGTAGCTTCCTCCTTTTGTTGTAGAGTTTGTTTATGGCTGGGGTCCACCAGACTGGACGCTTGCCTTTGGTACAAAGAGTCTTTGTTTTGCTTGGGATTGCCTTATCCATGCAGTCCTGCAGGTGCTGGTAGAAGGCATTTGTAAGTGATTCAGCGCTTGAGTACTGTTTTGGGGCCTTAAAGGAGACCACACTAGTCTTTAGAAGTGTGAAGTCGGCTAGTTCTTTACTGTGGTCTTTTTTATTTCAGGAGTGGGTGGGATGAGGACCTCCAGCGAGATTAGTTTGTGATCTGATCTCACCAGTGAGGGGTATACTTCTGGTGTTGAACATTGTGCTCCCATGTTCATGATGATGAGATCAAGTATGTTTTCTCCTCTTGTGGGGATGGTGACTAGTTGTTCCATGGCATTTGAGTTTATGAATTCCAGGAACTTTTGGGCTAGGGTGTTTGGGATTGAGTAGTGTTCCCAGTCTATATTAGGGTAATTGAAGTCACCTAGTATGATGGTGTTTGGAGATACATTTATTCCCTCCAGTGTTTTCAGGAAAGCCATGTGAGGTTCCTGAGTTTGTGAGGGTGGCCTGTAACATGCTACAATTTGCAGAGCAGTCTTGCCTATGGTTAATTGCACCTGGATGGTCTCCGATGCATCGTGCATTGCCACCAATCTTGAGATGTGGGTGTCCTTGATGAATATGGATACCCCCCCCTCCTTTCTTGGTATTGTCCGGATTTTGGGGCCAGAACGCATGATATGAGGTAAAACCTGATAGTGCTGGGGTGCTCTCAGGAGCCTTGAACCAGGTTTCTGTCACAGCACAGACATCGATGTTCTCCATACTGAGAAGGGCCTCGAGTGCGTGCATTTTGAGATTGAGACTTCTGGCATTGAGCAGCATTACCCTTAATTTTTTTCATTTTTTGTGTTCTAGGGTGGTAGGTTTAGAATTTGAGCCTTGCCTAAAAAAGGCACTATGGGGGTGGCAAGAGCCTTTGCCAATATCCGGAATCCCAGGGGTGACAGGTGCAAGCCGTCCTTTGCGAAGCAGCGTGGCCTGTCCAGCATGTCATCCCAGGCAGACAGACATTGGATCCCCTTTGAATGACACCAGAGTTTAAGCCAATTGTTAAAACTGATCATCTTATCTCTGTATTGTGGCATAATTCTTGGTGAAGGTAGGATACTGCTCAAGGTCAGGGTCATACCTGCCTGGGCTACATAATCAGAGAGCTCCTCAATGTCTCTTTTCATGTAGTCTCAGGTCGTTTACACCAGCGTGGACAATGACTGAGTCATACTTGTACCTGCTGTTGAGAGACCTGAGTGCTTGCATTATGTGGCGGATTCTAGTGCCCAACAGGCAGCTTACTGTGACCTTCTCCTTACTCAGTCTGGTGAGCGGGATGTCAGTGTGTCTGACTATGGAGTCACCAATGACTAGTGTGTCTGGCATTGTGTTTGGCCTTAAGGGCTGTGACTGTTTGACACTCTGACTGTGAGGTCTATGTGTTGCAGGTGTTGTGTTCTGAGGTGGTAGTTGTTTGGGTGTCTGCTTTGGTGGCCTCTGCTGTTTTGGTAGATTTTTGATCAGAGCCTCCGAGTATGTCTTTGTGTGTTTATGTGTATGATTTGAGGTTGTGATGGTACTATGTGAGACTGGGTCTATAGTGTGTGTGGTATCCTTCTCCTCCTGTCTGGTCTTGCCAATCCTATGTTGAGAGAGCTCAGCCTGCAGTTTGGCCGTATAGTTGCATCTCTCGCATGTATTTGTGTTTTGTGGGAGGAGGAGAGGGTTGTCTGTGTACATGAGGCAATTGTAACATTGCCTCAATATTCCCAGGTTCACCAACTGAGCAGGAGAGGACACTAGCAACTGATCCCTCGACATGCTAGAAGGAATAGACAAAAAACTTTAAAAGAGATTCCGGGGGATGGTGGTGACCGAGAAATGGGGTTTGCCTTTTTGGGGTACTATCTATAACAAGAGTGCTGTATCAAGGTGATAAGTACTGTAGGAGCAAGTGCTAGGTTTTACAGATAGAGTATAGTCTACTTGGAGTCAAGTAGAGATGATCTTTTTAGTTATAGGATACATTGATTAGATCAGTAGTATAGTTCGAGGAAGCTAGTTTTAAGGGAAAATTTGAAGAGTGGACTTTAGGTAGCCCGAATAGTTTAAACCTGATTAACTGCCGCTGGTCTAGTGTGCAACGGTGGCAACTCCATAGCAGGGGCTGGAAAAGACAGGAAATGACCCAAAATGGCCAATAAACTACAAGTTACTGCCTTAAACCACTCCTCTAAGGACAAACAGGCAGCTCAGTACTCCCCACTCTCACTGGTGAGTAAAGAAACTTCCCCCTGACCAAACAAGGAAAATGGAGAAACACAGGAACCAAGACAAAGCCCAGGGATCAGCAAAATCTGGTCTCTGGAACACTAGTTAGGAAAGTATGGAAAACGAGGATTTTTTTTTGTTTTTTTCAAGTTTTTTTTTTACAGAAAGGCAGAAAACACAATAAATGCTATACATGTATTTCTCATAACTAAAACTCTTTCTTGGTACCTTTTAGTAGCATTTCATTTTGCATTGTTTTTAAGGGATGTTTCTAATTTGCAGTTTTTGTGTCACTGTATCGTTACATTTCCCCCTAGGTTGCAGTCTTCTATCTACATCATTAGTCAAACTTTTGATATGTTTTCTGGACAAAGGTCCCTGGTTTTATAATCTTCTTATGCTCTAGGCATAGCCATTCATTCATATTTGAAGAAATGTACGATCATGTGTATTAATTGTATTCATATATCCCTACATATATTTCTGCTTAGCATATTTTGTTGGTGTCTTATAGCTCTTTTGTTCTGACTAAACAATCCTTTGTGGTTTGTCCCAATTAGTCCTTGATTTTCGTTTCAAGCTTTTTTTAACTTCTTCACCTGATTTATTGTCATCATATTCCCAGCTACTTTAGGTGAATTTCATTCACCCAAAGCATCCATTTTGTTTTTGGTAACTTAAATTTTACTATATCATACACATATCCCTGGAAGCTTACCATACATCAGCAGTAATTATCAAGTTTTTCTAAGCACTTCCATACTCTTGTTTCAAGGCTTGAAGTTCTCACAATGTATATGGCATTCAAAGAGATGAGAATGGTCTCCAGTCATTCACTTTCACAAATTTGTTCAAGTGGAACTTAAATATTTCCTAATCTCTGTTTGTGCACCATAAACAGACTTTTCTATGTGCCTCTTATGATTTGTGCTGCAACAACTTGTTTTCGGCTTTAACTTATTTAACCGTTTTTTTTTTGCTGTAAGCACCACTGCCTGTCTCCATGTGCTGACCTCCCCCTAGGTACAGTCATATTAAAGTACTATGAACATTTATACTATTCACATTTGTACATCCATACTTACCCACTAAGTCATGCTCATCTACCCCACTGGAATTTTAACTTCTACTTATACCCAGCAATCTAATACAGAATTGCTCAATATTGTCCCAAAATTGTAGTCATTTTATCATTTTCCTTCACACATTTTTGTGCTCTCATGTTATAGCTGAATTTTTTTGTGCTTTTAACAATTTTAAATACTTTTCATGTAATGGAGATTCTATAGCTCTTTCTCACATTTTGAAAGAAACAAATAGATATTGCAAACCAGTTATAAAATAATCAAACGTAAAAAATAAATAAATAAATAAATAAATAACTGTAAAAAAAATAACAAGATGAAATGGGACCACTCTTGAAAACCTAATGTTGATTTATTTCTCAGTTAAGTGCTTTTATAACAAATACACATCATCAGAATTCTCACGTTTATCCCTTTCTTCTTTTTGACTACTAATGTCAGCATTTCTCTGAGGTCCTGCTGCATTTCTATTAAAATTTTTCTTTTTGCACTCTAAAATGCTTATTTAATATACAGTATAATATTAATGGATTTTCTCTTCCCTCATTTTATTCTTCAGTCAGTTCATCTTCTATGGTTCTCTCCCAGATGACAAATTACACTAGGATTCTTAATCTTCCCAAATAAACTACTTTCCTTCTAGAGGGCTATACAGCCTATCAAAAGGCTATTTGCTCTTGGTCAGTTTCTCTTTGTGGTACCATGGTTTTGCTGTATCCTTCCCCAAAGAATACAGGATGTTTGACAATCAGATATACATCAGAGCTGCCTTCTTTTTTATGTATCCTATAGGTAACATTTTATCTTTCTATCCTGTTTAATTTCTCCAAGTATTTGGCTTATCTAATATGATGACAGGAATGAATTATATTCCAAAGTCAGACTATGATTAAAGTTCATCAAATTAGTATTGTTTCAAACTTTGGTATTAGCTGAAAGTGTTCTTTGCAACACCCATAATGTGCCCAGAACTAACTACTGCAATTCATATGGAGTTACATTTGTCCATAGCATATCTAAATAAGACTGTAAATTCTTTTAGATCCATTGCTCTTACTATTATTGGAAATGTCTGAGTTTTCTTCTTCTACATCACCCTTGTTTCTGCCTGCAAATCCTGGTATTTTATGGCTTTGTGTCTCTCTGTATGTAAGACACTGTAATCACTGGGTGTAGCAATTCAACTGATCAATGGTACTTTTGTCTTCTTTTCATGGACTACTATATCATGTTTTCTTGCATCTGGTTTTTGAACTGTTGGTAATGGGTAGTCCCATATGATATAAAGTTCACCATTCTCCATAATGCTTTGTGGATCATCTTTCCAATGCTTCTCAGCTACTTCAGTAGTGTGATGTTTACAAAATCTGCAATGCAACAGTCTTGCCACATTATTATGACTTTCAGTATGCAGCTCCTCTGCCATTAGTGTATAACTCCTAGCAGCAAGATGTGTAACTGTATTCATTTCTGCTTTACAGAATCTGCACTGCTCTGTTTCTTCCACATGTTAAGTGAACCTTATAAACCATGTATGTAGACCAGTACTGTGGGCCACTAATATTAAGCTTTCATCTTTTGGTTTAAACTCACCTCTCCTTAACCATTCCTGCATCAAATCCTGATCAATATGATGTTGATCCAGGAATTTTCTGTACTTGCAACAATATTTATGCCTTTTCCACATTTCTTGCCTTCTCCTCTGACCTTATCCCTTTTATTCTTTCTTTTGTTTTTTGGCACATTCTGTTGCTGCCTGATTTTTGTGTCCTTCTGGTTTGTTTTCCATTCCAGCTTGACACTATGTGTCTGCTAAAGTTAGCAGGGAAGTCATCTCAGATTTGTTCTTGTCATGTTTCAAAACTTTCACTATGTTTGGATCTGATGAGATCAGCAGATACGGATGATGCAGATCTATACACATAATTAATATTAAGAAGGTCCATATCTTCTTCAAAATGGGGATATATAATCTTGATATACATGGATTTTTATATATTATTTGAAAAGTGTGAAGCATTTTCTTGTTTTCCTGTCCAGCTGATCCAATACCTTTTGGGGCCATTCAATCAACAGTCTATATAATGTTTTTCATTAAACTGTTCTATTAATGAACACAAATTCACATCTGAAGCTTTTGACAGTTTTTCTGCAAGTATTTTGCTTTCCTCTAATTTTTCTCTTAATCTTTTTGAATATCTTTTATCTAGAAATTCTAGGCTTCTTTTGCAATAGTAGCAATAGATAGATTCTTTCTTATCCTCAATAGTCCAATCAATCATCTTTATGGCTCTTTTTGGCATGTCAGTTTTTGTAGATTTTTGTGGACAACTGCTTCCTTTGACAGCAGGGGAGGGGGCAGTGGGAGCATCCTCCATATGAGCCATGTCTAATCCCACTGTAGAAATGCCTCTGTGTCTTTCTGTCTTGAGGAATCTATGTTGTCATTTTTCCATTCCTAGAATCAGCATGCCTACCAAGATTGGTCACTTTTTTATCCTGGACCTTTGTGCACTTGGCTGTCATTTTTATTTTTAACCTATTTCTGTCCATTATATATGCTACATAAAATACAATTTATATATCACTGATATATCACTGTCGTCTTGGTGAAATTTTGTTAAAACAGGGTCTACCTCATGAAGGTACTTACCAAGATTTTAGGATGAATTTAATACTAACACTACTACTCTATTTTGCCTGCTGATTTTATCATCTCTCCATTCCAAACCCATGCATAATACCCAGGGTATAATTTCTCCAAGTCTTTTGGGTTTCTAATACCATGATGGGAATGGACCCCATTCCTAAGTCAAAGTTTGATTAAAGTTTGAGAAATTAGTACTGCCTCAGTCGTTGATGTTAGCCAGAACTGTTTTCTCAGCACTTGCAAAGTGCCCAGAACTGACTTCTTCTGCAATTCATATGGAGTTACATGTATTGGTAGCATACTATAAATTTTTGTTTTTATGAAACCCATTGTTCCTACTACTGTTGGAACTGTCTGGGTATCCTTCTTCCATAACAACATCATTTCTGCTTACAAATCCTAATATTTTATCACTTTGAATCTCTCTGTTTGAAAGAAACTGAAACCACTGGGTGTAGCAATTTCAATGATCAATGCAACTTTTATCCTCTTTTTGTGGACTGCTATGTCTGGTTTTCTTGCATCTATCTTTGAACTGTTTGTAATGGGTGATTCCATGTGATATAAACTTCATAATTCTTGATAATGCTTTGTGATTCATGTTTTTGATGCTTCTCAACTACATCAGTATTATAATGTTTGCATAATCCCCACTGCAACAGTCTTGCCACATTATTATGCATTTCAGTATACAGACCCTCTTCCATTAGTGTATCACAACCAGCAAAAAGATAAGCGACTGTTTACAATTATTTTTTACAAAACCTGCATTTGTTTGTTTCTCTCACATATTCATTGGACTTTGTAAATCAATGTGTATGTAGCCACGTATCTTGGGCTGACAATATTTATCTTTCATCTTTTGGTCTAAATTCACCTCTCCTTAACCATTCCTGTGTCAGATTCTGATAGACATGCGGTTGTTCCAGGAGTTGTTTTTTCCACTTGCAAGTACACTATATTTATACTTTTTCCACATTTCTTACCTTTTCATCTGATCCTTCACCTTATATTCTTTACTTTGTTTTTTGGCACATTCAGTTGCTGCCTGATTTTTGTCTACTTCTATTTTGATTTCCATTTCTGCTTGACACCAATATACTTCTAATAAACTCAGCAGGGAAGTCATCCTAGACTTGTTTTCCTCAATGTTTTAAAATGTTCACTATGTTTGGATTTGATGAGCTCAGCAGATATGTTTGCAATACTTTGACTGCAGATCTATTCATGTAATCAATTTCAAGGGGACGCATATCTCCTTAAGCTCTGGCAATATACAGTCATAGTATACACTGATTTTTATAAATCATTTGATACGCATGAAACATTTTTCTTGTTTTTCTGTCCAACCGATCCAATATCTTTTGGGACCTGTCAATTACCCAAAACTGTAAGATATAACAGGAAGAAAAATTTGGTTTATAGCATGGAATTTGTTACTACTGTAGATATCAGGGCTGTTTTCAATATTAGTTTTAGTTTTCTAAAATATTCCTTACTAAGTTTTGTTCACATTTGTTCATGTTTTATTGTTGATACTTCATCAATCCTGAAATATTTATATACTCCATCCTGCTCAAGTTCCTTTATATCACATACCTGTCCCAGACTCGTATGTTCTTGGTGCTGCAGATTTCCTGCTTTAAATTTTGCTTTTGCACATTTATCAAGGCCAAACGACATTGTTATATCATCTGAGAAAGTTTTGACCACTTCCAGTTTTGGTTTCAGCTCCTCATCTAATGAGCTATGCTGTTTTAAATTATCCACAAAAAGAGATAAAGAGTTACCCTGGAATACCCCCCTATAGATTTTTATTTTTATCTCTGGACTAATAATTTGTCTTTTTCAAGGCTTAGCTGTAATGTGGTTTGAATACCCCCCCCCCTGAATTTTTATCTCTGGAATAATAATTTGTTCTTTATTAAGGCTTAGCTGAAAAGTGGATTGCCAGTGTTTCATGGTCTCTGTAATATAATTGATAAATGTAGGGTGTGTCTTATACATTTGTAAACATTCTTTTATCCAAGAATGTGGGATGCTGTCACATGCTTTTTTGTAGTCTATCCAGCTACTTGCATTTTAACATGCTGCTCATTAGCAGGTAATTGCACCTAAACTAAGCTGTTATTCTGATACATAGAGCTGTGTGTACCACAGGCTGCAGCTGCTGCTGCAGGTAATAGACATAGGCAGTGACTGTGAACGCTTTGGAGGAAAACAAGCTGTAGGTGTATCTGTGTCAGCTGTGTCAGCCTTATTTTAGAGACAGAGCCAGTGTGAGAGTACCCTTTACACTCCAATTATAGTATGTGTTTAAGGTACATATGTTAGGCAACTGTGTCAAGAGAACTAACTGACATTTAGTAATGCTATACAGATATGGGATGTGTGTGTCCCTACCTACAGGCCTGTAACTTCTAGCAGTGAAAAGCAGTTATTTACTTTGCAATGCTTTGTGTGGATAATGAGTGCATGCGTCATTCATTAATTGCTTTTCTTTACAATAATGTAATTGAAATTCAACACAACACTGGATTTGAACCCAGGACTGTGTTTGGCAAAATGTACTGTATGCAAGGCATTTTACAAACTGAACTACTGACTCTCTGCTGTAGGGGGTGTATTTGAAGGACATATGTGCACGCATACAGGCTGTGACATACATTTACTACATCCATCAGTATAGTCACAGCTGAATATGTATTTTACCATAAATGCCTTAGCAGGTGACTTTCTACATGTTGCTGATAAAAGGGCACATTTACCTGCTATCACAGGCCTCAGTTACATCCATTATCATGTGTTTGCCTGTCTAGTGGTGTACTATTGCACCAGAGTCCAAGTTATACTCCATTTATTCCATTACTTCTAATTACAGTTTGTGCAGTGCTGTGCAGCATTCAGCTCCACTCAAACATGTGTAATGCCTGTAATAATTGCTTGGCATGGTGGGTTAATGCAGCGTAATGGGCTTGGGTTCAAAACATGGCAAAGGTGTTTATTTTGTACATGTGTTTTACAATGTTGGAAACACATATAGTCATTATAGCTCTGTTTAGCTGAGCTTAGCGAAGCTGCACAACATGGCACACCACGCAGCTCCTCGCTAAAAAAATATAAAGAAAAGAAAAAAGGGAGATAGGGCAAGCAGAGGGATTAAAACATAGTGAAAGACAGGGAGGGATGTGCAGGACATGGGTAGGAAAGAACTGTTGCTCTCCATTTCTTGTACAGCAACAACTGTGCACTTTGACAGAATTTGTAGATGAATTTGGATTCTCAAACCACAGAGAGAGGGGTGAATACAACATAAATGTGTTGTCAAGCCAATTGGACCAAATTATGTGAATCCAGTGGACACGTGTGGAAAATGGATAACTATGTATGGGTTAATATTTTTTTGGGACAGGTTCCCATTTTTCTTTTTAAGGTGAGAGTATAATATTGGGGAAGGGACATAGGTAGTTGTGGTGGAGATAAGATGGATAGGTGAGGATGTATTTGCAAACAGACAAGACAGTAGACAGGGGCAGTATGTAACACATGAGGGGGATGAATACCTTGAATATGAAGGGGGATGTGGAATCCGAGTCCCACATGCCTCCAAATGGCAGCAGTGTGACTCACTTCCCCACCCTTGGGACTGTCAACACTGCTCCATCACTGCTCCGAGGGTGACTGTGCTGGAGGCTGGGCACCAGGGTGAGGCTGGTCCACCAGGGTGGCCAGCATGCCCTCAATCTGACATAGGTAGTGGTCACAGCCATGGTGGGCTATCTTTCACATCAAGATTGGCAGCTCCTCATGGGTGACAACACCTCATCCACCACCATTCCCACAGGGGGCCAGGCCCTTTCCACTGGGGTGGTATTACCTGATGCCTCAGGTAGTGCAGGGGCAGCAGAGGGGGCACCACCAGCCTGGGTCCCAGACATGCTGGGACCAGGTGACATGGCTGGTTTAGGCAAGGTAGAGGAATCAGTTGGAACTGGCCTACCTTGATGTGCTGTGGGAAATGAGGTATAACAATACATTAAAGTTAGTAATAACCAAATCAATGATAGTATTAACAGAATTGAACATCATATTTATTAATCAAATACATATTAATGTATAACATGTGCAACACAACATTAAGTAACATAACAGTTAGTATGGTAACAGCATGCCAGTAAAAAGTAAACCATAGGGCCAACAAAACAGTTTAACAAATATGTTAATATTGCATCTTAATAAAACATAACTATAATCAACCACATTTTCAAATATATAGTTAGTTTAACAAAATATGTTATTATTAAATCATAATAAAGCATATCAATAACGAAACACATTTTTCAAAATATAGTAACAAAATGTGTTAATATTAAATCATAATAATAAATAACAGTAATAAATAAATGAAGATAAAGGGTTGAGAGAGAGAGAGAAAAGTTCCATTACTGACATTGCAGATTATATTCCTCAATACTTATTCATTTATCTTTTATCCAACTGGTGGATGCATTCTTATAAGAAAAGCTGGGTCTGTCTGCAAACACAACAGCTAAAGTTAACTTTGAACCTAACAGCACTCTAAGTATTCAGCCGTGGTACCACCTTTATTTTTATCCAACCGGTGGATACATTGTTATAAGAAAAGTGCAGTCCAGGTCTAAACTGTCTGCAAACACAAACAGCTAAAGTTAACTTTGAGTATGTGTCTTCCTTTTTGAGCCAATATTCATTATCCTCCGGAGAGCACTCTGCTTTGGCTTGCAAGCACCCCCCCCCCCCACACACACACACACACTCATCTTCCATTTTCTCTTTTATTCCCTTCTGTTAGCAAATAGTATCCATAACTGATCAAATATTGTGTGTTTGCTAATTTAAATTGAGACCACAGTAGCCTACTGATACAAGGTTATCCTGTTTTTTCCACTTGAGAAATGGTTAAGAAATGACTTACAGCTTCAGAGCAGTCCTTGGTCAATTCTGATTGCTTTTTAAACACAAACTTGTCTTTGCTTTGGCTCATTAGCAGCAGTACAAAATAACTGCCTGCTCACACCCTTGTTCTCCCCCTCCCCCTTCCCTGTTTATTTCCTTAAGCCAATCCCAAAGTTAATAAATATTACCTGTGGCAAGCACCATATTTAAAACTACAGCCACCCTTTAAGCACCTTATGTTCAGCCCTGCCATAAAACTTACTAAAACTGCCTGAACTGGGGCACAGCTAACTGATAGTTCATGGAAATACAGGGTACCTACCTGAGTCTCCACATTCACTATCATATGTTCTTTTATCAGTTTACTCTGTTACCTGATTGTTTCCAGCCCCCTCATAAGAGCAACTAACAGGGTCTCTGCCTGCTTCGCTCCCCACTTTGCCTTCTATTCCCTCCCTCTCCCAGTGGTCCTACCTTTATTACACACACAAACCCCTTCCATCTTTCCAACAGCCAACCACAGCACTAAACCCAACACTTCCTCCTCCATCTTCCCACTACTATCACTCTTCCTCAGCTAACATGTATAAGCATACCATACCTATGCTCACTGCATGCACTCTCCTTGCATATCTTACATCCTGCTAAAACCCCATCATTCCCCCACTCAACCACTACCACTGTACTACTACTCACACCACCACTCATGCCTCACCCTCACTCAGCTCCCCTCCCACTAACTCAAGAACCATCGCTATGCACCCCCCACATATTCTATCAACTATATTACTCAAACATAAAGCACCCCTACAACTTAACATAGTAACCATCCCACCATACCTATTACCCACAGAGCACAATCATAAAGTTTCCCTAATAAACAAACACATTCAAAAACTGAGAAAACTAATAACCTCATGCATATCAAAACTAGCCCTAAGTGAAGACATCCACCCCAACCCTGGCCCTACCATCTCCCACCCCACTCCTCATAATCAGACTAGAAACCACAACTTCTCCCAAATCACAGCCAATAGAAAGCCAAGTAACTTCCTTCTACTAAGCCTACATATTAGAAGTATATCCAACAAAGCCCATGAACTCCATGCCACCATAGACCTGTACTCACCAGACATAGTCATCCTGACAGAAACCTGGCTAAAACCTCACATTACCAGTGAGCAAATCTGCCCTACCAGTTACGGCATACTAAGAGTAGACCGGCTAAACAAGAAAGGAGGCGGTGTAGCTATAATATTTAAACAGCATCTAAATATCCAGATCTTAAAAGCATCAGCTCCACAAATAGGCAATGAAGAAATAATATATACAAACCTCAAAATAAATTAAAAAAAAAAAAATCAACATAATTGGATGCTACTTCCCACCTGGCCAAAACATCCCTCCACTAGAAAACCTCCTCAGCTGGTCTACCCACCATCTTCCCCAAGAAACTATAAGTTTAGTTGATTTCAATATTGCCTGGCAATCCTGTTCTGGCAACCATCCAACCCATCATCTAAACCATCATGGCTTCACCAATCTAGTCCAATTGCCAACCAGGATAAATAAAAACTCCAACAAGCACACTACTCTGGATTGGATACTAGTCAGTAAGAGCCCCCAGTCATATGTAACAGGCAACTTATCAGATAGCCTCAGTGATCACTCCCAAACATTCCTACTCAAAATACACCTATACCAAGCTAAACCTGTCATCTACTATCAAATATGTAAAAAACTAAACTTCAACCCACTCACATTCATCTCATCCCCCAAAGAATGTAACTGGCATCCTCTAAAATACCTCAGTTTTGATGACGTAGTCGAATTATTTAATACTACCTTCCTGAGCATCCTTAATTACCACGTCCCCATAAGACTTTCCAGAACCAAAGCACAACCCTCCCCATGGCTACAGAAAACCACTAAGTCAGAAATGAAAAACAGGGATAAAGCCTGGGAGCACTGGCGCAAAACCAAAAACCCCTCAACTAGACAAAAATTCCTAGAACTACACAATAGAGTCAAAAAGCTAATAAAACAGGACAAATTCCAATACTACCAGTCTGCCCTAGACTCCTCCCAACACAACCCTAAGCAATTCTGGTCCTCCATAAACTCCATCCTCCACCCAGGTAAAGTCAGTACCCCTCCTCCTAACATCACTCACTCCTCCGAACATATTGCCACCTCATTCAACACACACTTCACACAAACCATACTATCACTAGCTAAACAGCACAACCCCCCTCCCCTCCAACTCAGACCTTCAACTAGTAATATCCCCACTGTCTTCTCTTTTTCTCCTGTTCCTACCTCCAACATAAAAAAAGTCTTAACTAAACTTAAGCCCACCAAATTAGCAGCAGACAACCTCCCAAGTGAATACCTACAAATAGCAGCTGATGCTCTGGCCTACCCAATATCCATCTTGATTAACCAATCTCTGTCAGAAAGTTACGTTCCAACACTATGGAAAATATCACATATAATTCCCCTCCACAGAACTAACCAATTACTGCCCCATAGCTATTCTCTCTCCACTCTACAAAATACTAGAGAGATGCATTCACTCTAAGGTCTCAGACTACCTCATTACTAACAACTTCCTTTCCAATACTCAGCATGGTTTCCAACCAAACCATAGCACCACCACTGCCTTACTCTCCTTTACTAACATTATCCTTCAGCATAAAAACAATGGCTATCTCTCCTCTGCTACTTTCCTAGACCTATCTAAAGCATTTGACATGGTCCCACACAAACAACTCATCTCTGTCCTCAATAACCTATCCTTCTCTCAATCAGTCACCGACTGGTTTCAGAGTTACCTGTCTGACAGCCAACAATCCATTGTATGTCAGAATGACATATCTCCCCAACTACCTGTCTCTATAGGGGTTCCCCAAGGATCCATCCTTGGACCCCTACTCTTCTCCATTTTCACCAATAATCTAGCTTCTGCCACCAAACATGGCACACTCATACAATATGCAGATGACTCAACCATCATCTGCTCAGCCCAGTCCCTACCCAAACTGCAAAAAGTCATACAGGAAGCCTTTTCCTCTGTTGAAATTTGGTTATCCGATGCCCAATTAATACTCAACCCAAACAAAACTAAACTACTCATCTTCCAACCCACCAAACATACTCAAAACAATTCTCACTTTAACATCACAGCAAAAGACAACACCACTATACACCCAACAGTACACACCAAATTGCTAGCAGTGGAAATAGACAATAAACTAAAATTTGACCTTCACATATCCATGACCATAAAAAAGTCCACAAAAATCTAGGAGCGTTATACAGAAATAAGCAACTTCTCACCAAAGCAGCAAAGATTTCAGTAGCAAATTCCCACCTTATCTCCATCCTACTTTATGCCTGTCCAATATATACCAACCTAAGGTAATGCAATCTAAACAAGCTAGAGACCTGCTACAACAAAATCACCAAATTCACCACAGGGGCATCTTACCATAGTCACCACTGTCTCTCACTTGCTGAAATGGGCTGGCTTGAACTCCCTCACCTCCTTCAATGGTATTAACTCACACTCATCCACAAACTAGTAAACCATCCACTAAATGTCTCATCCCTCCAGAATTTACTCCAACCCTATCACACCACCAGACCACTAAGATCCAGCAACAAAAGTCACTTGCAGGTCACTAAAGCCAATAACACTGCTGGAGAAGCACTATTCTCTTGCACCATGGCCAACTTATGGAACTCCCTCCCACCCACAATTACCAACTTACCATCATGCACCCACTTCAAAACTTTACTAAAAGCACACCTAAAAACATGCTGGCTATGCCCTTGCAACTCCCACTCTAATATCACCCACACCATCCACCCACTACCTTTCTTTCTACCCCACTAACTACCTTGATTATAGCAAGCTCGGATGCTCATAAGTGTATCTACTTATTATACAGCAGGAATTTCTTATTGTAACAATTGTTAATGTCTGTTATGTACTCCGCAGATTTTAAAGCTTCTAGTTGTCTACTGATGTACTATGTTATTCATCTGTAACTATGTTTGTAATTGCTAATTGATACGTTGATCAAATTCTTAATTGCTATGTAAATCCAATGTAACTACTGTCTGTATATTTTAATTGTGGAGCTTTTCTCCCCGGGCCTCCACGGAAAATGGACCTACGTCCAGTTGGACACTCCTGGTCAACAAATGTAAATAAATAAATAAATAATAAATACACTGAAATATATACTCTACCAGTGTGTGGTGTCAGGTTTGAGTGCAGTGACTACAGTTCTCCTATAAGTGATGTAGCATGTACATACCTCTCAAGCCTTTAGCATGGGTCAGTATGGGCCAAGCAGTAAAAAATGCAGGTACACCACTATGCAGAACAATTTCATTTTATGTGGACTTGCATAACTACCCAGGTGTTCTTTAAATGGATTTGGTAATACATTGCAATCCAGGTAATAATTTATCTATTAATCATGTGACAGATGGATTAGGCAGTTTTAATTACATTATGAGAAATTGTGACACTTGAGAGGCATGTTTGTGTACAGTAAATAAACTAGACAGTTGTCATGCCTTAGTTGGAAGGCATGGAAGTAGAACCCAACAGTTGTGACTGCAGGGGATATCTGCAGATAATGTAATAATTGACTGCAGCAACTTAATACAGGCATGCAAAGGATACAGACATACTGGGATTACACAGCTTTATTTATGACTCAACAATGCTGATGAGCACATTCTTGGTATTGATGTTAACATTCTGTGAAATCTAAACACACTATCTTCTCATAATATGGGCCACCTCACCAATATAGGTATTGTGTTCCTTGTAAGAGAGAAAATGTGAGCATTATGTAACTGATACTGAAAATGTAGTGCTATATACCACTGGATTCTAACCCAGGAGTGTGTGTGGCAAAATGTACTGCACACAAAGCATTTAACAGACTGAGCTACTGAGCCACTGGTGACTATTGAGTGACTGATACTTGCCTGGAGATCACCTGGAACTATACTATGACTTGAGCAATGCAATTTACAAGACATTCCTCTGGCATTCTAATACTATTACAGTGTTATAGTAAATTACAGTGTCTGTAGAACACACTTGCATGGAATACAGCCATACTGCATGTATGAAAAATGCTGTAGTTTAGAATCAACAATGCTAGTGAACACATTGTATTGTTATTGGTTTGAAATATCTGTGAAGTCCACACACAATATCTGCCTATGGACTGGGCTACCTCACCCATATACCTCTATTACCTGATGTCTGAGGAAGAGCGAGCATTATGTGGAGACAACCTTGGACAGTATAATGAGCTGGGAATACAGTTTGCAGACCATTAGGTTTGCTGGCTACAACTATTACAGTATTACACTTGATTGCAGCAACCTTATCATAGACAATCAATGCATGCAGCTCTACTGCAATGGTTTTGACAAAATACAATCCTGCTGAACAACATTTTGCTTACTGTTATTGGTATTGCTAATGCTTTATTGAAATACAGTTCTTATTGTCATTTATTGCACTACAGCTCTACAGCTCTAATTGTCCATATATGGCACTACAGTTCTACATGCCCATTTATTGCAGTACAGTTGTTCTTTTGTATACTTTATTGCAGTAAATGCTTTACCATTTATTGCTTATTGCCCTACAGTTGGCATACTAAATCCGTACTTACCAGGCTCACGGTGCAACCTGGCCAGGCGCCCGGCATGTGGCTCAACATTGTGAGCCCTCTCAGCTGCAGCTGTTGGAAGACAAGCGCACTATTATGCATACCTGTTTTGCATACCTTCAGTTTGCATTTTGGTTCGACAGAGGAAGACATACTTACATACTTGTGGAGCATTTCCACCTCGAGCTTCCTGGACCCAGGTGTCCAGGTTTTCCTTCTTCCTCCTTTTCAGGTCATAAAAATGATGATTACCCTGCTCACCTATGCTGGGGATACCAGTAACACTGGTGAGCTCCCTGGCCAAAGAGTCCCAGGCCTCTGTCTTACACTCTGAGCCCTGGAATTGATACTGCATTAGCACAGGTTCATGGTTTTTAATAAGGAGCACAACCATGACCCTGGACTCCTGAATGCCCCACCAGTGCACCTGAAAGTGCACACCTTTGCCAACAACACCAGCCATACCAAAAGTTGATTGTACGCCAATGACTGCTCCAGAATTCCCATCTATTGGGCTTAATATAGGCTGTTTTCCCACACTTACATGTCATTCAGCAATATTCAAAAATGTGCTTCATCACTTAGCAGCAAGAAAACGAGCTAAGCAAAGCCAAGCAGCATGAAAACTCAGAGAACCATGGTTTTAGTGAGACTTAGCACCATTCAAACATTAGTAGCCATTAACATGTTTATGCACTGCTTCACATGAATGAGCGGTGCTTACCAAAGCACAGCAGTGCCAAAATTTACAATACTGTAATGAAATACATTCATATTCTTCCTGTTATGGACTCAAACCCAGGACCTACTACACATAAGACCGTAACACTACATGGGTAGCTAGTTGGAGGTTTTAAAAACTATTATACCTTCACATATACTACTACGCTACCTGTTAGCATTATTGAGCACCATACCTTACCATGCGAACATGCTGAAACACACCTATAAATAAATAATTAATTACATCTCGTTTCCATTTTTAGATGTATGGCAGGTGTCTGCCATGTGTGTATGAGCTTTGCTGAGCTCTACTGTTCTTTGTACCTCACTGCGCAAATGTAAATGAAACAAAAATTTTATTATAATTAATTACATCTGGTTTCTATTTTTAGATTTCTGCCAGGTGTCAGCTGTCTATATATGAACGCAGCATGGCATTGCTGTGCTCTGCACTGCACAAACATGAAGTTAAAAAAAATTATAAAAATATTGAAAAAATAACATATCACTCAAAAGAGTTATTAGACAGTTGACACAATTCACAACATTAGAACAGTGGCAGGGAGATTTACAGGGAGCCTCACACTCATCTAGTCACGTGTAGCAGCTACACCTCTCCCTACACTGATTCAATATCCATGTTCCTTGGCTCTCCCTCAGCAGTCTGCCATCATTAATATGCATGGCATGCTGCCAAGGGGGAACTGTGGCCATGTACATGGATATGTTCTGTGTAGGCTCTACACTGTGCCTACATGGATTTTATTAAATCCTGGGGTATATATTTTACTTTAGTCATCTTAAAAACAATAAGTAATGTGGTTTCAGTATTTCACCTTCCAAGTAACATCCTATATTGTGTGACAGAGACAATTTTAAATTCACTAACCATAGCATTCAAAGCTCAGAATGCACATTCTTCTTTCTCAATATGCACAATTAGTAACTCAGGAAACCTCTAATATATATATATATATATAGGAGCTTTTTTAATTATTCCTGCCTAGAGTGGCGATACAAGCAAACTGTGGAGCTGCCTAACTTATACCCATGCTTATATACTATGTAATTTATATTTTAATTTCAGATATAACTATGCTCCAATTTGCTTTGAAAAAACGTAATTTTTTGAGCCAAATACTCTCTTGCAATCATGGAGGAAGATAAATATATAAAGCAGAAAGTTTTTTAACATTTAAATATTTTCAGAAAGGAACACAATCTTTTGTCTCCTCCATCGATGAATTCAAAACTCTTTTTATCCCTAACAAGTTGCAACTGCAAATTTGACATTGTAATTAGCTCTTCCATTCTATATGGTTTGCATACAGATAGTTAAATATATAACTAATGGTCAAAGCAAACCCTTCTTCTTTGAGGTGCCTCTATGTGGTGTAGATGAGCTGTTAACATTTACTGCTATAAATAACTTCAAAACACTGAAAACTCAAAACACTGAAAAGACATATCATGTATATACTTAGTTTAAACAACATAAATCATAACACTTTCCACCAAGTGTAAGCAGGGGGGCAAGCCCCCCTGCAACCCCCATGTGAGGGGCTGCACCCCCAACACCCCCCTGCTACTTAAATATATCAACTCCAAGATTGCACTTAGTGTAGTGCTATGACTTGGTGGAAAGTGCTATGGCTTATGTTGTTTAAACTCAGTATATGTATGATATGTGTTTTCAGTGTTTTGAGTTTTCAAGATTTTGAAGTTTCATTGTTTTGGTTTCAGTGTTTTGAGCTTTTAGTGTTATGAAGTAAATCCATATATCTATCTATATATATATATATATATATATATATATATATATATATATATATATATATATATATATATATATATATATATATGTCCCTATCAGATTATCGAAGTTTCACAATTTTGAATGTCATATGGTTGAGACCATATCATCTAAGTTTTGAAACTTTGAATGTTTTGAATGGAGATCGCAGTACAGAGTGGAACTGGAAATTTACCTTTTTTCACAATGCACTGTGATGTCACAGTTGGTATATTTAATTAGCAGGGGGTGTGGGGGAGCAGCCACCCAAGTGGGAGGTGCAGGGGGACTTGCCACCCTGCAAAAATGTTAAAACTAGAATATTTTTGTTTTTTTATTTATTTATCATTTTAATGTTCAAAGTTTTGAAACTTCAGTCATGTGGTCTGGGCCATAAGAATTTCGAAATTTTGGAACTTTGATAATCTGACATAGATCCAGATATATATATATATATATATATATATATATATATATATATATATATATATATATATATATATATATATATATATATATATATATATATATATTTTTTATTTTTTATTTTATTTATTTAACATTTGTTGACCGGGAATGTCCGACTAGGTTCCAGAGAGCCTGTTTTCAGCAGAGGCCCGGGGAGAAATGCTTCAGATGCATGTCTTTGAATATATATATATATATATATATATATATATATATATATATATATATATATATATATATGGGTCTACTTCAATTCGCTGACATCCCATTTCACTGAAACCTATTTGGTCGACAGCCCCATTTCATAGACAAAAGTAATCAGGGCAAAAACCTGGGTTTTGCCCCCCTCCCCACTGTTGTGCGACTGTGGAGTTGTAATATATAGTTGGGAGGGTGTGGGGGGCACAGCCCCCCACATTGGGGGGGTGTGGGGGGTGCAGCCCCCCACCTAGAAAGTTTGTCTATGAAATGAGCTGTCGACCAAATGGGTTTCAGTGAAATGGGATGTCAGCGAATAGAAGTAGACCCATATATATATATATATATATATATATAGAGAGAGAGAGAGAGAGAGAGATACGTGTGTGTGTGTGTGTGTGTGTGTGTGTGTGTGTGTGTGTGTGTGTGTGTGTGTGTGTGTGTGTGTGTGTTTGTGTGTGTGTGTGTGTGTGTGTGTATATATATATATATATATATATATATATATGTATGATCAATCCCAAGAGTTGCCACAGTAATCACCAGGCTGCAAGGCTACAAGACAATGCTGAATCAATGCTTTTCATTCACGTACAAGGAATCAAATAAGCGTTACTGCTGTATCAACTGTAGGCTTAACCACGATATAGAAATCCAAGATACACAAAAACGTCTTCTTAGAGTATTTTATTTGTTAGCGCTTTCACCATTCCGGCTTCATCAGACAATACAAACAAATAACTTCTCTCTCATTTAAATAGTGCTTCATTACTTTCTATTGATTCATAGTAAAAGCATTCATTACATCATTTCCTTGACTTCACTTAAATTAAAACATTTAATTCAATATTTAAAATCAAATCATTTATAGGAACTTATCACTATGTGCAAAATCGCAAAAAAGATAAATACATAAATACTAAAATCATAATTATTTATAAATATTATAACTTCATTGTTAAAATTGTAAAACTTGTCTAATGAATATAAAAAATGTATAGATTAGTGAGCTTAACATGTAACATTCATAGAAATATCATTTATAATAGAATAAAGATAGAAAAACCTGAATGCTAGACAAATAGAACAACAAATGTACACTATGTTTGGAAAGAAGTATTTTACCTAATGGACAACTTCCTATTCTTTAGAATGGGCTTCAATGGGACTTTATCATTGATACCTGGACTGACGTTAGCTCTAAGTCGTACAATCCATCTAAGTTCACATTCTTCAGTATAGTTACATATGTCACCACCTCTCAGAGTGACCTCCACCATTTGTAGTACCATAAAACTAAAACTATGTGATGGTCCCATAGTAATCACGTGTTTTGCCAGTGCGTTATGGATATATCCTATACGTATATTATACATATGGTCTCTTATCCTCTCACGTAGCTTTCTATTTGTTTTTCCTATATAGAAAGCTTCACATTGAGAACATTTAGCAAGATATACTAAATTCTCGCTCTGACAGTTGGTATATGTATTAAAAATAAATTTCTTTTTGGTTTTCGGATGTGTGAATTCACCATTTGTATTAATGTAACTACACTGCCCACAATTACCACATGGTAAAGTATTGGTTGACTCATCTTCCCTATTCTTCTCTTTCTTATTCAACGAACGATGGCACAACATATGTTTTAAGTTCTTCCTGTTTTTAAACGAAAATTGTGGCTTAGGTCCCACGATACTCGCTATTCTTTCATCTAAAAGTAATGTGTCCCAACGCTTAGTTATTATCTCTTTTATTGCCTCTATGTCAGCTGTATTATAGAGGGGGATTCTTAAAAATTCATTGATCTTATCTGGGTAATCTGTTTCCTTATTATTGCCTCCTTCTGAGAAGTATGGTATGGCTCTACTGTCCCTCAATTCTTCCATCTGACCAAATAATTCTTTCAACTCCCTATCATTATATCCACGCTGCCTTAATCTGATGTATAAATTATCTAATTCTCCTTTAAAATTTTCTTCCATAGGATTTAACCTTGATGCTCTCATGCATTGACCTTTTATAATATTACTAAAAACAAATCGGGGATGCATACTCTGGCGATGGAGTATGGTATTTTTATAACACTTCTTTCTGTGTATTGAGGTGTTAAGTAACCCATTTTCCAGCCTAGTAATGTCTACATCCAGAAAGGATATATTCAACTGAGTGTAACTGGCTGTAAACTCTAAATATCTAGTTAAACTATTAATTTTTTCTATAAAATCCATTAATTCCTGTTAATTTCCTCTCCAGATAAAAAAGACATCATCCACGAAATGTCTACAGAAGAAGACATATCGTTCATATTCTTCAAGTGTAAATAGACTACCAGCTTCTCATTCTGCCATGAATAGGTTGGCGTAGCTATTGGCACAAGATGTGCCCATAGCTACGCCATCCTTCTGTAGATACACCGTGTCTTCAAACAAAAAGACATTATTTGGTAGTACTATTTCCAGGAACAGGGTTAATAAGTCTATGTTCCTGGTATTAAGGTCAGAGTTATTAACTAAGTACGAATACAACAAGTCAACACCTTCATTATTTGGTATCATCGTAAAAAGATTTTTTACGTCTAAAGTCACCATATAAAACATTTCTCCATCTACTGTATTTTTCACACTATCATAGAAATCAATAAGGAATTGCTTGGTGTCCCTTAGAATAAACTTATTCCTTTCTACAACAGGTCTTAAGACACTCTCTATATATAGGGAGAAGGGTTCAGTCACCCAACCACTGCCTGAAACAATTGGGCGCATTGGAGGGTTCTCTTTACATTTGTGGATTTTGGGGAGGCCTTGAATTAACGGTATTAGTGGATGGTCTACTTTCAAGAAACTGAAAAGTTCTAAATCTATATCCATATTTTCTAGAAGCTCAGCTAGAGTATTATGAATAGATGAAACCTTATACCTGACTTCGTCATCACTAATTATGGTATAGAAATTCTCTTCACTTAACATATTCTTCATTCTATTAACATAGTCATTGCTGTCCATTAACACTATTGGCCCTCCTTTGTCAGCAGGTCTTATTGCTAAGGAATTATCATTGACCAAGGCTGTCAAGGCTATTCTCTGAGAATAATTTAGATTGTATCTTTTTGGTTTATACTGCCCATTTCTTTTCATTTCATGTACATCATTCTCTACAGATCTGGAGAAGGTGTCTATAAGTGGATTTAAGGCAGGTGTATATATACTCCTGAGTCTCAGTTTAGAGTGTTGATAATTATTTTTATTTTCAGTCATACCTCCAAAGTCAAGTTTAAGCTGTATATTACGTACAAACATTTTAATATCCAATACAAGGTCTGTCAACCTACTATTTGAGGTAGGAATAAAGGTCAATCCCTTATTCAATACTACTTCTTCCTCATAAGTTAAAATCCTGCTGGATAGATTAGTTATTAATGTCTCTCCATTTGTTCCCACATTTTCTTTAGGGTCGGGCCTGCATGTTCCCCATCTGAGCCCTTTCTCTTCTGTCTTCCCCTGCTGTATGACCTGTTCCTCTTGTATTGAAACTGTTGTGCAATGGGAAAAGGTGTTTCAATATTACTATTAGAACCTGTATTCTGCAAAACATGGTCAGTGACAGCCCTAGTTAAAATCTTACTCCTGACTACTAGAGAATTTCTTGAGTTAACAGGTGTTTGCACACTATTGACAATTTCCTTATCTTGCTGCATGACATTAACATTAATGTTACTCTGTTCTACTTCGACTATATTATTCTGTTCTCCATTAGACGTGGCAGCATAAATTGCTCCATTCTGAACCAACTGTACATTTGGTCTTATATTATCAACAGTTTGAGAAGAAAGTGAAACATCATTATTTTTATTTTATTTATTTTACATTTGTTGACCGGGCTAGTCTGGCTGGATACATGTCCATTTTCAGCAGAGGCCCGAGGAGAAAAGCTCCACTAAATACTAAGTACAGTACATAAAAAAAAAAATCATTATTCTCAGAAATAGCAAAAATTGGAAGTCAAACAACACACAGAATGAAAGATCATTTCAAAGTGAAACAAGTTTACAATCTGCAGTTCATTACATATTAGCAATTGCACATAAAATGTACATAGTTAGATTAGAACAGTAAAAGGAGGAGAAAAGAGACAGGTAGAGAAGAGAAGAGTGAAGGAGAAAATAGAGTTCGAGAAAAAGGTTAGTCAGGTGTACTGCAGAAACAAAGCCAATGATTTAGGTAGTACAGTTTAATTTTCTGTTTGAATTGTGGCAGGGATGTAGTCAGAGTTATGTCACCATCACATCACATCATTCCAATTTTCTGTTTGAATTGTGGCAGGGATGTAGTCAGAGTTATGTCACTATCCCATCACATCATTCCTATGCAATTCACTATTAACATGCTCAACATCATAATTCATTCCATTATTAGAACGCCCAGTATTAAACCTGGGCCAAGTGAAGACATTACCCATAGAAAAGTCCTTAGAATCTCTAATTATCTTACTCTTTTTCTGTTCGAGAAGTTTCTTTTCATACACGTGTACATTGTCTAGCATTTTATCTAATTCAGTCTCAAGTATATCAATAGGATATTTCAAGAGCATTTGCTCTTGTTGTTTCACAATCCCTCGTTTAATAGTCGCTTTTTCCTCATTAAAATACTCATTCATTAGCCTCATGTAGCTAAAACTTAATTCTAAGTTTAGTTGCTGCCATTTCATTAATAATTTCGGATAAATGTTGCCCGTGGTAGGCATCTTTAAAATACGCAAGCCTCTAGGCACTATTTTTCTGGTTAAGCATACCTCAAAGTGTTGGCGTTGGAGTTGCCAACGTTTCAGCTTCAAAAAGTCTAGTTCCAACTTGTTAATATCTCCCAACAGTTCCATAGTATTCACAACCCTCACGTCGCGTTCACCATTACCAACTTCTGGATCAAACGACATCAAGGTGTTCGTCACTCCGGATACGCACTGATGAAATCGTTCCCACTTCCGGTTTACCGTAGATGTACCAGGAACAGTATACGGTAACTCGATATCATTGGACTCTCCATTGGTAGTTAGAATTCCTGTATTATTTGCCATGTTAGTCCGGTGTAGTAAAATAAGAAATATAACAGTCAAAACAACACCGCACCGAACTATAAAGAATACTGTGGCAGTAAAATAATAAATGTAATCAGTCCCAAAAGTTGCCACAGTAATCACCAGGCTACAAGGCTAGAAGACAATGCTAAATCAATGCTTTTCATTCACGTACAAGGAATCAAATAAGCATTACTGCTGTATCAACTGTAGGCTTAACCACGATATAGAAATCCAAGATACACAAAAACGTCTTCTTAGAGTATTTTATTTGTTAGCGCTTTCACCATTCCGGCTTCATCAGACAATACAAACAAATAACTTCTCTCTCATTTAAATAGTGCTTCATTACTTTCAATTGGTTCATTGTAAAAGCATTCATTACATCATTTCCTTGACTTTAATTAAAACAATTAATTCAATATTTAAAATCAAATCATTTATAGGAACTTATCACTATGTGCAAAATCACAAAAAAGATAAATACATAAATACTAAAATCATAATTATTTATAAATATTATAACTTCATTGTTAAAATTGTAAAACTTGTCTAATGAATATAAAAAATGTATAGATTAGTGAGCTTAACATGTAACATTCATAGAAATATCATTTATAATAGAATAAAGATAGAAAAACCTGAATACTAGACAAATAGAACAACAAATGTACACTATGTTTGGGAAGAAGTATTTTACCTAATGGACAACTTCCTATTCTTTAGAATGGGCTTCAATGGGACTTTATCATTGATACCTGGACTGACGTCTGCTCTAAGTCGTACAATCCATCTGAGTTCACATTCTTCAGTATAATTACATATGTCACCACCTCTCAAAGTAACCTCCACCATTTGTAGTACCATAAAACTAAAGCTATGTGATGGACCCATAGTAATCATGTGTTTTGCCATATGATCTCTTATCCTCTCACGTAGCTTTCTATTCGAATAGAAAGCTACGTGAGAGGATACGAGATCATATGTATAATATACGTACAGGATATATCCATAACGCACTGGAAAAACATGTGATTACTAAAGATGCCTACTACAGGCAACATTTATCCGAAATTATTAATGAAATGGCAACAACTAAACTTAGAATTAAGTTTTAGCTACATGAGACTAATGAATGAGTATTTTAATGAGGAAGAAGCGACTATTAAACGAGGGATTGTGAAACAACAAGAGCAAATGCTCTTGAAATATCCTATTGATATACTTGAGACTGAATTAGATAAAATGCTAGACAATGTACACGTGTATGAAAAGAAACTTCTCGAACAGAAAAAGAGTAAAATAATTAGAGATTCTAAGGATTTTTCTATGGGTAATGTCTTCACTTGGCCCAGGTTTAACACTGGGCGTTCTAATAATGGAATGAATAATGATGTTGAACATGTTAATAGTGAATTGCATAGAAATGATGTTTTACTATCTTCTCAAACTGTTGACAATATACGACCAAATGCACAGTTGGTTCAGAATGGGGCAGTTGATTCTGCCACATCTAATGGAGAACAGAATAATATAGGAGAAGTAGAACAGAGTAACATTAATGTTAATGTTATGCAGCAAGATAAAGAAAGTGTCACAAGTGTACAAACACATATTAATTCAAGTAATTCTCCAGTGGTCAGGAGTAAGATTTTAACTAGGGCTGTCACTGACCATGTCCTGAGGAATACAGGTTCTAATATTAACAGTGAAACACCTTTTCCTATTGCACAGCAGTTTCAATACAAGAGGAACAGGTCATACAGCAGGGGAAGACAGAAAAGGAAGGGCTCAGATGGGGAACATGTAGGCCCGACCCTAAAGAAAATGTGGGAACAAATGGAGAGACATTAATAACTAATCTATCCAGCAGGATTCTAACACATGAGGAAGAAGTAGTATTAAACAAGGGATTGACCTTCATTCCTACCTCAAATAGTAGGTTGACAGACCTTGTATTGGATATTAAAATGTTTGTACGTAATATACAGCTTAAACTTGATTTTGGAGGTATGAATGAAAATAACCACCAATACTCTAAACTGAGACCCAGAAGTATATATACCCCTGTCCTACATCCACTTATAGATACCTTCTCCAAATCTGTAGAGAATGATATACATGAAATGAAAAGAAATGGGCAGTATAAACCAAAAAGATATAATTTAAATTATTCTCAGAGAATAGCCTTGACAGCTTTGGTCAATGATAATTCTTTAGCGATAAGACCAGCTGATAAGGGAGGGCCAATAGTGTTAATGGACAGCAATGACTATGTTAATAGAATGAAGAATATGCTAAGTGAAGAGAAGTTCTATACCATAATTAGTGATTATGAAGTTAAGTATAGGGTTTTATCAATACATGATACCCTAGCTGAGCTTCTAGAAAACATGGATATAGATTTAGAACTTTTTAGTTTCTTGAAAGTAGACTATCCATTAATACCGTTAATTCAAGGCCTCCCTAAAATCCACAAATGTAAAGAGAACCCTCCAATGCGCCCGATTGTTTCAGGTAGCGGTTGGGTGACTGAACCCTGCTCCTTATATATAGAGAATTTCTTAAGACCAGTTGTAGAAAAAAACAGGTTTATTTTAAGGGATACCAAGCAATTCCTTATTGATTTCTATGACAGTGTGAAAAATATATTAGATGAAGAACTGTTTTATATGGTGACTCTAGATGTAAAAAATCTTTTTACGATGATACCAAATAATGAAGGTGTTGACTTGTTGTATTCGTACTTAGTTAATAACTCTGACCTTAATACCAGGAACATAGACTTATTAACCCTGTTCCTGGAAATAGTACTACAAAATAATGTCTTTTTGTTTGAAGACACGGTGTATCTACAGAAGGATGGCGTAGCTATGGGCACATCCTGTGCCAATAGCTACGCCAACCTGTTCATGGCAGAATGGGAAGCTAGTAGCCTATTTACACTTGAAGAATACAAACGACACGTCTCCTTCTATAGACGTTTCGTAGATGATGTCTTTTTTATCTGGAGAGGAAATGAACAGGAATTAATGGATTTTATAGAAAAGATTAACAGTTTAACTAGTTACCTAGAGTTTACAGCCAGTTACTCTCAGTTGAATATATCCTTTTTGGATGTAGATATTACTAGGTTGGAAAATGGGTTACTTAACACCTCAATACACAGAAAGAAGTGTTATAAAAATACCATACTCCATCGCCAGAGTATGCATCCCCGATTTGTTTTTAGTAATATTATAAAAGGTCAATGCATGAGAGCATCAAGGTTAAATCCTATGGAAGAAAATTTTAAAGGAGAATTAGATGATTTATACATCAGATTAAGGCAGCGTAGATATAATGATAGAGAGTTGAAAGAAGTATTTGGTCAGATGGAAGAATTGAGGGACAGTAGAGCCATACCATACTTCTCAGAAGGAGGCAATAATAAGGAAACAGATTACCCAGATAAGATCAATGAATTTTTAAGAATCCCCCTCTATTATACAGCTGACATAGAGGCAATAAAAGAGATAATAACTAAGCGTTGGGACACATTACTTTTAGATGAAAGAATAGCGAGTATCGTGGGACCTAAGCCACAATTCTCGTTTAAAAACAGGAAGAACTTAAAACATATGTTGTGCCATCGTTCGTTGAACAAGAAAGAGAAGAATAGGGAGGATGAGCCAACTAATACTTCACCATGTGGTAATTGTGGGCAGTGTAGTTATATTAATACAAACAGTGAATTTACACATCCGAGAACTAAAAAGAAATTTATTTTTAATACATATTAACTGCCAGAGCGAGAATTTAGTATATCTTGCTAAATGCTCACAATGTGAAGCTTTCTATATAGGAAAAACGAATAGAAAGCTACGTGAGAGGATAAGAGATCATATGTATAATATACGTACAGGATATATCCATAACGCACTGGCAAAACACGTGATTACTATGGGACCATCACATAGTTTTAGTTTTATGGTACTACAAATGGTGGAGGTCACTCTGAGAGGTGGTGACATATGTAACTATACTGAAGAATGTGAACTTAGATGGATTGTACGACTTAGAGCAGACGTTAGTCCAGGTATTAATGACAAAGTCCCATTGAAGCATATTTTAAAGAATAGGAAGTTGTCCATTAGGTAAAACATTTTTTTCCCCAAATAGAGTGTACATTTATTGTTTTAATTTGTCTAGCATTTAGATTTTTCCATCTTTATTCTATTATAAATGATATTTCTATGAATGTTACATGTTAAGCTCACTAATCTATACATTTTTTATATTCATTAGACAAGATGTACACTTTTAACATTGAAGTTATAATATTTATAAATAACCATATTTATTAGCATTTATGTATTTATCTTTCTTGCGATTTTGCACATAGTGATAAGTTCCTATAAATGATTTGATTTTAAATATTGAATTAAATGTTTTAATTTAAGTGAAGTCAAGGAAATGATGTAATGAATGCTTTTACTATGAATCAATAGAAAGTAATGAAGCACTATTTAAATGAGAGAGAAGTTATTTGTTTGTATTGTCTGATGAAGCCGGAATGGTGAAAGCGCTAACAAATAAAATACTCTAAGAAGCCGTTTTTGTGTATCTTCGATTTCTATATCGTGGTTAAGCCTACAGTTGATACAGCAGTAACGCTTATTTGATTCCTTGTACGTGAATGAAAAGCATTGATTCAGCATTGTCTTTTAGCCTTGTAGCCTGGTGATTACTGTGGCAACCTTTGGGACTGATCACATTTATTACTTTACTGTCACAGTATTCTTTATAGTTCGGTGCGGTGTTGTTTTGACTGTTATATATATATATATATATATATATATATATATATATATATATATATATATATATATATATATATATATATATATATATATATATAGTTTCACTTGAAACCATCGAATTACCAGTTTGTCGAGTCTGAAATCATCGAGACTAGAACGTCGCAAACTCAAGTCAACGAAAACGGCAATCATCGAGTTGCATACCATTGAAAACGAGTGGCAAAACATCACAAACTGCAAACATCACTACACACAACACTAGCGCTATCAAAACGTCGAAATATGCAATGGCAAAAACACACAACACCCTGTGAACATCCCGTGTAGTAACAAAACAAAAAACACTGTCACATATAACCATCTCCATCTGTATACTTCCAATCTTGCCACCATAATATTTCCACACTTTAAGTGTATTTCAGCAAAAATAATGTAACATAATACAGAGCATGATACTGCAGACAACAGCAGTACATGAAACCAATATAACTACTCGTACACCACACCGACTCTTCAACACACATTATTTACTAGTATTTGAGATCAAAGCTTGAGTAGCCCAACAATAGCCTCCAAGTACCTCAAGATGTCATAAGAGTCTCTACTTTCTAACACAGTTTGCAACCGCTTTTCTTGTAGCATAAACTTACGTCTTTTAGGTGATGACGGGCACCCTCCTGCCATACGAACATGTAATTCATCAATTCTATTTTGTTCCTGGGCCAAAGTGCACATAAGTACTGACAAATCAGTAGCACGACTTCCCAACATACATTTCAAACGGTGATGCCATCCCTCTATACTATTTTGTGTACATGGTAAGCACTCCAAATTAAGTTGAGAAATATTCCAAAATTCCTTTGGAAATAGTGGTGGAAAATGAAGAAATGCTGCAGTTCTAGTTGCAAACTTCCTGGGTTTACCCAACAAATACCAGTCTGTAAAGTATTTCAATAAAGGTATTCCCTCTTCAGGGAATGACTGCTTTAACAAATTAAATGCATGCATAACATCCTCCTCTGGTAGAAATGACAACGCAATGAGACACTTCACAGACACCTGGAAACGATGGTATCTGTTATACAATGCAGCCAACCCAAGACTCTGCAATTTTCGCCATATGTTTTGGCTAAAATTAAATAAACAACCCTTCAGTACAATGCCATTTAAATTCATACGTAGACTTTTTATAGCGGCTATTTCAAAGTCGCACAACACGTATTTCACAGAGGGAACAATATTTTCTTCAGCCATCAAAGATAAAATACAATGCCACATAACATTGTAGCTTCTGAGTGACTTTCTTGTCATGAGTGTGTACAACAATGGCATTGTTCTTGTATAAGAGTCGAAAGACACAAAGCCATGCAAACTGTACAATTGCCGACAAATAACCCCTTTAAAGAAGAAAGTACCATCCATTAACCAAATTGTGCACTTGCTCAAATCACATAGATTTTTCACTGTAGTGAATACTAATACAGTCATATCCATAGATTCATCTACAAATCTTTTATTAATGAATGCACCTTCTTTCAATTGATGTTCTGAAATATCAATATTTGCAAGTGTTACCATAGCACTATATGAACCCCTACTCTGCATTCTACGTACTCTACCAACCTGTTGTAGTAAAGGTTTTCGGCTTGGTAGGTTAGGAACAGTGTCTAAACTGCTTGTAGATATAACATCATCAACTATTAGACATGGTGTATCTCGGGACATGACAGCCTTTTGCTTTAGATGAGTACACATCTCATGTCACTGTACCTCTGATGGATCTCCACTATGACTGTGAGCAGCAGTTTTACATAACTTTTCCCATTCAGGCATTGATATGGTTACACACCGTCCCTTACATTTACTGATATACTTTTGCTTACAACACCAGTATCTCTCAGTATCCACAGCATGCTCTAAGTTATAGACAAATCCATCGATAACAAGAACATCCCTACCACGTTGTGATTTTGTAACTGAGTACAACGTACCTATTATGCCAGGGCGAAATGTTGTGTTCTCTGCCATGTTAGTCAGTTAAGATCTGTTTTTTTTAAAGTGACAAAACCTTTAAATGTGTAGTTGTAGTGGGAATTTAAAAAATACCGGGAAATCTAACAATATACACACTTCTGTAACAGTACCGGGGAAACCAAGAGTGTAAACACTTCTATACACTATAGTCGATGGTATGCAACTCGATGATTGCAGTTTTCATTGATCTCAGTTTGCGATGTTCTAGTCTCGATGATTTCAGACTCGAGGAACTGATAATTCGACGGTTTCAAGTGTAACCATATATATATATATATATATATATATATATATATATATATATATATATATATAATAGAGAGAGAGAGAGAGAGAAAGATATATATAATTCATAGGATCTATGCTTTAAAATGTTGAACATCATAAAATCGAGACCAAATGGTCTCTGGTCTAAAAAATCGAATGTTGGGTAGTCTAGGAAACCTGTTTGTATGTAAATCGTGGAACAATGCAGATCAGGGAATTTGATCTTTTTCAAACTGTAGTGCAAACTCTGAGTTGGTATATTTAGTTAGTTCAGAAGGGCTATTTTTATAACCACTTTGACTGGACTTGTTCTAAGCTGAATTGGAACGCCATCGAAACAATAAAAATCCTGGTCTGGTTTAACTAAATCAAGGCACTCTATAACCTAGAATCCCATAGATGGGCAGTCCCTACATTCTCATGATTAATAAATCTATCAAATTCTAGTGCTGCAATTTCATGGCCTCATACCAACGAATCCTTGGTAGAATCACTAAATAAAATATGTCCATATCTGGGCACCTGTGATGAAATGAAACCAAGCCTGCTACATTTTAGCTAACAAAAACTATTTTGGCTACAAACCCCAGATCAATTACTCCTAAATATATAATAAAGCCAAGAGGGAGAGGACCCTCAGACATGAAACAACCCAGGCTGCCAATAAATGAAGCCAAGACAAACCAGAAAAATCTTTCCAGCACATGACCAAACTAAAAGATTAGGCTTGAGGCTTTCACCATTCAGTTGAATTGCTGCCCTGGAGGCTGTTTATTTATTTACTTATTTATTTATTTATTTGTAGTTGCTTTACCAGGATGATCCATTGGGCTGAGATTAGTCCGTTTTCAATGGAGTTCTGGGGAGAAAAACTCCGAGCATACAAAATCTTTAATAAACAAGCACCAAGAATATAATGAATATAATAAACAATTTTGTACTGTAGTGCAAGTACAATTACAAGCATGAATTTAGATAGAAGTTAAAAGGAATAATAATCGTAAGTTTTATTTACAGAAAGTTGGTTCATAACAGTAGTAACAGAAATAAAATAAGAAAAAACAGATGGTTCTGCAAACAAATTGTGCCCTAACACCACTAGATATCTGACACCTGACAAACATAAAATTAAATACTCATAAAGGTATAATTTATCTGGTATAATATAAAAAGGAACTAGAAATCCACCTCCTTGTATGTTTCTCTATTTCCACTAACCTACCCTCCCAGGTGAAATCGGTGCTCCTACCAATTCTAAAATATCAGGAACTGGAAGCATTTTAAGGGATTACTTGAGTAGCTAGTGCATGTTCCTGCATTATTCCTAAATCCTTAAGAGACACCAAGTGTCTAGCAAATAACCATAAAACAAACTCCTGCAGTGAAATGTCAGTTTCTAACTGGTGTATAGTCCAAGCCCAATGTACATGACAAAAAGCATAAATTCTTGTCCTACCTAAAATAATTTGGTTTCCCAAGCCAATGTGATCAGTCTTAGAGTTATTTAAACAAATGTATTACTTTATCTTGAGTCAGGGCAACCCATCTAGAGTGGAAGGACTGTAGGAGATCACTGACTGAAAAGTACCAGCAAATAGCCAAAAATAATGTTGCCAAAACCACAAAGCTGTGAAAATCCGATGGTAAGGATGTAACGCTAAAAACCACTGTCAATAACAACACCTTCCAAATACATTGCCTTGTGTTGCTGACCTATTCCCTCATATTATTCCACCCATTTATTAGCATAATAATTATGCAGTGCTTTGTAAATTTAATGACCCTAAAATTCTGGCTAGCCAGCCCAGCACTGCCAATTGAACTAACTGCCTCACCTGTAAGCACTTATGCAATTTGAAGTGAATGATTAAGATCAGGGACCATTGTCTCTCAGAGTGAGGTAACTCAAAGTAAAAACTATTAAATGCTGCCAGAGTTGCAGAATAAGCTTTTCTGTTGTTTTCTGCCCATGAATTGATTAGCAGGCTAATGTCAACCTACTCCAATAAGTCAAATCTCCAGCAGGACTGCTGTGGGAATCTAATGAATGCACTTAGACTACTTTATGGAACCTGGAAAGCTGAAATCAGGACATGCTAGCAGCTAATTCATTAAACTTGTCTGGGACATATTTAACATAAACTATTAAGTTAATCTATAAGATAAGTGACACTAAAAGTTTCAATCCTGCCAGTATCCACTGGGAGCAAAAAGAAAATTTTTTTCCAAAATCCTTAACCACTGTTTGGTTTTCAGTGCAAGTCTTAAAATGATCCTCCTGCACTAAAGTAGCTGTAACATATCAGCATGATTTCCAAAAAAAAGTGATTTCTCTTCTTCTGTTCAAAGGCCAATAATTGGACCAAAGAATGGAGAACCTCTGAACTTCCAAGTAAGTTCCTATTTTGTAGCTGGCCACTGCACCAGTCTATACCTGCAGGTTCTCCGATGAAATCCAGTCACACTGCCAGAAAAAGAGAAAGAAAGAGAGAGAGAGACCCCATGAAAGGTGAAAGAAACAAAACGCAAAACCACAGGTCTTCTTTATTTCACCTTGTGATGCATAATCCATGATATTTCTGTTTACTGCCCTTTAACAAGCTTTAAATACCAAGTTGTAAGCATATATGCGACCAAATAACCAAAAATATATACCAAATATACACTAAGAAGGACCATAGCTCACTGCAAATGCTTACTTTCAAAAATGACTTTTAACAGAAAACAAGTGAAACAAATAAAAATGAACCCCTGTGGGTTAACACTATTTTACGCACAGGTTAAGTGCTTTCATCTGCTAACTGCAGACTTCATCAGAACAATGAAATGTGTGTTTCTACTCCCTATATAATACATTTTTAATAAAAATCAAGATCCAATGGGAATGCTCAGTCAATTGACCTTCTCATGAATAAAACATAACCTTATGAATACTCATTACTTCTGCTCATTCAGCTTACACAGTTTTGTATTACACCCTGTCACCATAGAGTTTCTAAATATACCTATAAAACCATCACATGTGTATATGTATATCACATTTTGGTATAAAATACATTTATACATTTTTAAATAATTTGTGCTATGTTAAAAAATATATGTACTTCTTAAGAATGCAATATTATACTTTTGTTGCAAAAAAAACATATTGACACTCATTTGCACTGTGTTAAAAAGTATATACATCTTTAACACTCAATATTACACTTTAGTTATTTGGACATTATAACGTGACATGTTGCCTCCTTTCTTGTTGCACCAGGTTTCATTTTTTTATTTTTTTCTATTCACTTGTTTCTAACTTTAGGGAAGTAAGTGGGAAGAAATAGGGCCAGGGAATATATATTATGGCTTATGTATAGGCCCTAGGAGCTGATAGCCTTGTACACACCTATGAACCTATTCTGTGAGTACTTATACTCTCCTGCAACGTATCCTTCTTATCCTTGCATCCAAGATTGGTTTAGTGGGAATATGGTCGTTCAAACCAGGTTTTGTGGTTGCATTTAGTCTGAGTTGCAATTTGACCTCCTTTTCTGCTAATTTGACCTTAACATTTCCTCCCCTTAAATCCATCTTTACCTATTCTAAAATCCCAAATTTAAACACGTGGCTTGCATCATATTTAAGTATGTGTCTACGTAAAGCATTGCTTTTATCATTTTTCCTTATGTAGTAGGTATGATTATATAGCCTGTTCCTCAATTGTCTGTCTGTCTTCCCCACATAAGAACTCAAACATGCCAAACACTTAGCCAAGTATATGACATGTTGAGATAAACAACTCCCTTTCTTAAACCTTACTCTAGTGTAGATGGCATCCCCTAATGTAATTTCTCTTCTATAATCTCCTTACACTGCTGACACTGCCCACATTTTTGGTGTATCTTTCTCATGCGTCACCCTTTGTTCTGCCTTTCACTCTCTCAAACCAATTCTTAAGGTTGGACCCAGTCTTGTGAACATACATAGGCCCTGTACCCACTTTACTGTAAACCAAGTCATCACTTTTTAAAATATACCAATTTTGTCTCATTACTTTTTTTATGTCCTCAACATATGGATTATACTCCACAACACAAGCCCTATAGTATGAATGTTCCTTCTCCTTCTCATGTTCTCACCTGTATTTCTCCAACCCAATACCAAGAAGTGGTTTATATTTTCCCCCCATTCTCTCAGTACATATTGAGTGACATCATCAATTAAATATCTGGGGTAACCTCTTTCCCCAAATAATGTTCCTATATAGTCTAATTCTTTCTTCATTTCATTGAATTCGGATGTCATTCTCACAGCTCTTATGCACTGACCCTTGATGATGCTCTTTTTTTGACTTGCTGGGTGACAACTAGTGCATTCTAAATATGAGTTGCTAAAGGTTTCTTTTCTATATATTCTGGATTTAAATCCTGCTGAAACATTAGATATAAAGGTGTCTAAATATGCTATCCTTTTCATGCTACTACTATGGGTGAATTTTAAGTAACTACTGATGTAATTCAAATACTTCACAAATGCAGCTACTTCACTTGTTGTACCATCCCAAAAAATAAAAATATCATCCGAAAACCTAGTGTAGCATATACATTTACTAGCATATTGACTATCCAAAATATATTCACTTTCCCAATCTAGTAGCACCATATTTGCATATATGGGGTCACACGCCACCCCCCATGGCTACCCCACTTTTTTGTCTATAGTCTTCACCCTCAAACCGGATGTAATTAAAATCTAATACAATAGACATGAACTCACAAATTAAACTTGTCTTTTTCCACTCAAAGTTCATATACTTCTGAATATGGATATCTGATGAAGCGTGGACTTACCACGCGAAAGCGCTCATTTTCTGTATTTTAATAAAGAATCTTTTGGACTTTAAAGATGAAACTTACAACAAATTTTTTGGCGGACATGCGATTATTTTATTTAGAATATTTTCCAGCATTCCTTGTGGTTGGTTCCTCACTATTTTGTCTACATATCACTGCAGTTTTTTGGTGAGAGAACCTTTCAGCAGGGATACCGACTATTTTTTCCAGTATACTTCTGAATACTGTTACTAAACCTTTCTAGTCCTTCATCCTTTGGGATGCAGGAGAACAAGTCCACCATATCAATGGTTACGTACACTAACCCTTCCTTCCAAATTTCCGGTTTCAACCTTCCTAAAAAGTCCTATGAGTCTTTTACTATATGGTGTAGGTTCATAGGTTCATAGGTTCATACTAGGCTATCTGCCTGAGGGCATTTACAAGCCTAGCCCATAGTTTTGTGGCTTACGCCACCCCTTTAGTATGGGGAACTATACCCATTATTTTGCTGTGCCTCTGTCGAGCAGTGACACTGAGGTAATCCCTGGTGTACTCTATCATATATTGTTTTTTGAAAATGTATTATATAGGGGGGAGAAACACACATTTCATTGTTCTGATGAATTCTGCAGTTAGCCGATGAAAGCGCTTACCCTGTGTGTAAAATAGTTTTAACCCTCAGGGGTTCATTTTTATTTGTTTCACTTATTTTCTATTAAAAAACTTTAACAAGTTTGACAAAGCTCTAAGAAAGGTCCTACCAGTGTCCTCAGCCCAGCAAGCAAAATTAAGAAGGCCATGATGCTCCGTGACTTTGAGTATAATGGTTTCCTCCATAATGAATGCAGTCTGCATCTAACAATTCAAAAACATCAGTGAAATCCCTGTAGATAATTTTGTGCTTGAATGAGTAAGATATATAGAATGGTCCATCCTTAAACAAATCCCTCTCATTGATGCAGTGTATGAATCTAATAGCATTTAACTGTACAGCCTCAACTCCCTCGCCCCCTCTAGAAGAATTAGAATCAAACTGAATTATGCTTCCTGGCTTTCCAATGATACTAGATCCCTTATGCATAAGAGAGGTAATGCACGGAAACTCTGGGTTAAAACAAAAGAACTAGCCCTGCTACATAATTACAGAGCACTATGGAATCTTGTCAAGATACAAATCAATAAGGACAAAAAAGCTTACTATAACTCTGGCCAGTTCAATAGCAAATCCAACCCATGTAACTTCTGGTCTACTCTAAACAACATTCTTTCTCCAGGCTGCCCTTCCAACCCCTCACCATTCCCTAATAAATCTCTTCTAGAGACTGCCAACCTCCTTAATAAACACTTCATTGACACAGTTCAAAATCTCACACCTTCCAAATCTAACTGTACTACTCGCCCTACCCCTCCCATCCCACTCAATAAAAATCTTTTCTCCTTTCAACCTATACCCACTTCCTATGTCAAAACACTTCTACTGATGTTTAAACCCTGCCCTCCCTCCAGATATAATACCTTCCTCAAACTAGCCACTGATTCTATAGCCTATCATGTATCCATTCTCATCAATGGATCATTTCAAGAAGCTGCAGTTGCAGTCATTTGGAAATCCTTCTTCACCATCCCCTGCATAAAGGAGGAAACTCAACTGATCCATCTAACTACAGAGCCATCACCATCCTATCCCTTCTGTCACAAATACTTGAAAAATGCATTCACTCTCAGCTTCTCAACTATTTCCTCCAACATAACCTTCTCACTTCCACTCAGCATGGTTCCGGCCTACCCATAGCACAACTACTGCCCTCCTATCATTTACTCATACTATCACTGAGGCCCGTGATAACAACCAACTCATATCCCATCTCTTTCTCGATCTGTCCAAAGCTTTTCACTTGATCTCTCACTCTATACTGCTATCTAAACTTGCTAACCTGAACCTATCTGATACCTCTCTAGCCTGGTTCTCTAGCTATCTCTCTTGTAGGCAGCAATCAGTCAGATGGCTCTCATCCTGCTCTCCTTATATTCCGGTCCCATCCAGTGTTCTACAAGGTTCCATCTTGGGTCCCATCTTGTTTAACATTTTAACTAATGAACTATACACATCCTGCCAACAATCCTCACTCATCCAATATGCAGACGACTCAACTATCTTCTCCACCTCCAGCAATATTTCTGAACTCCTTACCCTAACCCAAAACATCTTTCAATCCACTGAAAAATGGCTGTCTGATAATCTGCTCATCCTGAACCCTAAAAAGACCAAACTTTTGCTCTTTCTTCCCAATCTCTCTCTCATCATAAATCCAACGTTGCTATTACATCCTTCAATAGCACTATCATAAAACCCAAAACCCACACAAAGATCCTAGGTGTCATCATTGATGATGAACTTAATTTTAACCTACACATACTCCAATGTATAAAAAACTCACCAGAAACTAGGCTTGCTATATTGAAACAAAAAATTCCTAACCTCCAATGCCAGACTCTCCCTGGCACAAGCACTCCTACTCCCCTCCCTTCTATATGCTGTCCCAGTTCTAACAAACATTCAGGTCACAACCTTGTTCAAACTTCAACAAACATACCACAAAATAGCTAGATTCATTATGAATGCTTCTTAGAGCTCACATCACTGCCTGGCACTAAACTCTTTCCAATGGCCTGAACTCCCCCAACAACTCCTTCTATCACAATTTCAAATAATACACTCTATACTATACAAACCAACTTCCTGCCAGCTCTCTCCTTGGTATCCACCTATTCCCCATCTCAGACCCTCTGCACACCAAACCAGCAACTCCTGAATATCTACCAACCAAGGAAAAATGTGGGAAAACTTTTATATAAATGCTCTGTAGCCCAAGCTTGGAACAAACTTCCTATACACACTTGCTCCACTAGCCACCAACTACACTTTAAAAAAAGAACTCAAATTACACCTACTAAACTCCAAGACTTGCCCCTGCCATGACCCAACCTAACCCTATCACAGTCTTGTATCTTATTTTCCACCACTTGTGTTTTAATAATACTCTAACCCTATTCTCATCTAGTAACCTTCTAGGTAATTACCTGGTAAATTCAAGATCACAAAACTGAAGTCTTAATTTTTGATGTATATATTTATATCTCTTTTCTACAAATGTTATGCGTTTATTTGCAATTGTGCATTTACTTATAATTTTTTACTATAGTGGAGTGTAAATGTTTTATACATACTGTAAACTATTTAAATGTGAATTTTGAACTGTAATTTGTTTGTTATCTGGAGCTTTTCCCCTCGGGTCTCCACTAAAAATGGGCTACTAGCCCAGTTGGACCAACCCCATTAACAAATGTGAATAAATAAATAAATAAATAAATAAATAAATAAATAAATAAATGAATAAATAAAATATAGACTGTGTTATGATCTCCTGGAGCCAAATCATCTCTAGAGCCTTCCTCAGCCACAGATAGCTTATTTCACATGGAGAATATCTCTCTTCTCCTTTAAACTTCTTTTTTGCAGGGTGCAAGCCCCTCTGCACCCCCCAAACCTCATATATATCAACTCTGACATCACTATATCTTAGAGAAAAGAGAATACTCTGAGAAATGGCCATCTTGGGCATAGAATATGGAAGTCTGTTTTTTCAGCCATTCAGTTTCTAGGTTTTGGGACTCACTCTAGTGGGTAAAGGCATTTAAAGTGGTTACCCTAACCAAGATCTCTGTGGGGTGAACCATCCAAACTACCTGGATTTAACAAGTGTCTTGATTAAATACTTGCTTTAATTAACTAGGCATGGTTAATGTCTGAACTCTGAACCCTTCATCTCCTGAATGTGGAACACTATCTCTCCTAATGTGAAACAAAATGCGTAAAATTTAGAAAAGTTATTAACATCTTTCTAACAGCTTAATTTAGGAAGCTCACAAGATGGTTAAATAGATTATTTTATACTTGGGGAAAAGAAAGTCATTTTGATGAATTAATAAGATTCAGTATTATTTATTATGGATGTCAGTCTTTCTAAGCATGAAAAGCATGGACTTTTTAAGACTCAAAATGAGAAACGTTTCTTGTAATGCAATACACTTAAGAGAAAAGATTTAAACAACATTAGGTATTCCATTAATATTGTAGATGAATACTATTTTATAATATTATAACTTTTAACTATTTCTTTGTTGATTTGACTGATCCTGAAGGCTATCCAGTTAACTGAGAAAAATTTTAACTTTACATTTGGAGTATGAATGAAAGACCTCACTCTCCTGCACCAAAACTGAATGTGCCATCTTATCAGCAAAGGAAACTACAAAACAGTCTAAATGACATTATTAGTATACTACCAATACCTTAAAAGTTTCACAAGTACTCAGACAAAATTTGTACAGCATAACTTAAATATGTACTTTGCACAATTAAGCCTCTCGATCAATACCACCTGTCACTCTTCTGTAATCCTCATATAATAACATTCTTGGGATAAATGTCATTTGTTGTCCCACTATTACGAAACCTTCTGATGGAACTGGGCATTCCTGAGCCAACACAGAACATCAGCTGCTGAGGTAAACATCAGAATTCTAAGTTCTGGCACCAAAGAAAAAAGACACCTCTTTACACAAATCTGTTGATAGGACATTTGCTCCACATCTACCCTAATGAAACTAATAATCAAAGTCTGATTTTTCATTCACAACATCTGGAAACTTTAATGAAATATTTTACTAACTCTTCTCATCACCTTTTTTTTTTTTGTGAACATATCCTTTTACCCATAACTTTTTAATTTTATTATCTGTAGAGTTTGTTGGGTTATCAGTGATTACAATTTAAAAATGTCCTGTGTAACCTATTGCATAGATGGATAAACCCTTGACTTTGACCCAGGAATGAAAACATCGGCTCCTAGTGTGGGAGGGGAACGAGAAGACAGTCATATATCTTTATATAAGAAATATAAAGGATAACTGTTCGCAGTCGAACCAGGCTGTAAACCTTTATCAAATTTGTATCAAGTCTGAAGTTAATTCATTATCTAAGCATGTGTTACAAAATAATGCTATGCATACTTTTAGGTTTTCAGTACTACATGTTAATCTACCTAATATTAGGGGGTGTGATCTAAAGAATTATACTGAGCAAGCAGAAACCAAATGGATCATCAAGCTACAAGCTCAATTCTTTTCTGGGCTTAATGACAGGATTCCCTTGAAACCTTCTCTCAAAAATAGAAAACAAAGACTAAGGTGAAATAATTGTATACATTATTATTAAGTTTTTAGATGTGTATTTATCTTTATTTATTTTATTCATTATATATATATTTTCTATATTTTTATATGTAGTATTCATTAGAATTTCAGCTTTTATGAATGTTATATAACATTTTTAAAAATAATGACTAAAATAGTTGCAAGTGGTCTCTTGCACTAAGTATTTGCTATTTAAGGTTGATGTTTCTTTAACGAACGTTTTATATCATTGATTAATTGTCCTAATGATTTCATTAGAGAAACACTATATAAGCACTTTTTAACATGGATCGGTATAGGTTTGATAAAGCTGTATTGCGAAAGCGCTCACCAACTGAATTTGCTGTTAATAAAGAAAGTTTTTGTGTATATGCTCAGAATTGAGTTAGGATTTCTCAGTTATTCTTGCTTGGATTCGTATTGAACTGAAGGTCTGAAGAGATGTCGAGCTGTATACTTTAATCAATATTGACTTATTTATAGCCTGGTTTGACTGTTTGGATTCGTATTGATCTGAAGGTCTGAAGAGACATTGAACAGTATACTTTAATTATTATTGACTTATTTACAGCCTGGTTCGACTATGAACAGTTATCCTTATATTTCTTATATACTGGCTCTGTATTATTTTCTGTTTGCGGTCGTTTATCCACTGGTGGTGTGTTTGTTTATTTTGGTTATTTATTAGTCATATATCTTTGCCATTTTAATAATCTTTTGGGGGGAGGGATGGAATGTCCGTCTTGAATAAGGGCAGTCAGTGCTGATCATAGACTTGCATCGTAAGTATAGACCATACAACTTGGTCAATAAGGGAAAAAGGGTATAACATGGCTAGGCTTATAACGGCCCTAGGGTCAATAGCCTGGTAACCTCCTATGAAGCTACAAACCTACAAACATATCTAGGAGCTGATTCAGAGATTATGATTCCTGATGGAGATCATAAATCTTGAAAATGTGCTGAATTCATGGGGCAGGACAATATTAAGAGTTTTTATCAGGTGGCATGCTCCTACTGATAGATACACTGCATACTGAGCATTGCTGTAGAAAGGGGCATGCACAGCAGAGTTAAAAACCCAAAACATAAATCCCCAACATCCACAGAGATGTAGTAGTGTGACTGTCTACTAATTGTTTCTTACCCTTGAGAAGAATGAATAGACGGTAGGGCTGTCACCACTTTGGGGAATAAAGGTCTGTATGGAGAATGCAGATGTAGAACAGATTGACGGTAACAAATGTAGAGTGAAAAAAATATTCAATTCAACCTTTACACCACACTGACAAAGCAACATTGCTGTGGAACAGAGTTAACTTTCTGCTTTGCCACCAATATTCATCATTGTTTTTGTAATGTTATCTTTCAAATCTGAGGATTCAGCAAAATTTTAAGTAAAACCAGTACAAAGGAGGAAAAGTGCCCAAACAGTAACCAACAAATCCCAAAAAGCACTCAGATAGCTGTTTCCACCACAAACCACAATGTTTATTCACATAGACACAGCACCAGAAAGCACAATATAAGATTTAATGCTGACATACAACCAGCTGATGAAGTTTTTAGTTTTTGATGAAAATGTACTGGTTGTATGTCAGCATTAAATGTTACATTGTGGTTGCTGGTGCTGTGTCCATGTGAATAAACATTGTGGTTTGCAATGGAAATGGCTATCTGAGAAAATTTTAAGTAATGCGTTCAATAGCAGGTATAGACTCCAAACTCTCTGGTCTGAAAATAAGAAAGCCATCTGTAAACAGTTTAATTTTTTTCCCACAAAGTCATTGAATTCTCAACACTTAATAGAAAGAGAGCATTCACCTCTGCATATCTGGACTTCTGTAATCATTAGTAAAATAAAGGGAGATCAAATAAGAAGCTGTCTGCTGATAATTACTAGTTTGGCCCCATCAACAAATTAATTAGTAATTTTATGCCTTTCCATTATTTTCAAAGAAAATATCATTGACATATACAAAATGATTTTTTGACATTAGTTATTGTCACTAAGCAAGAAGATTTAATAGAAATAGAGATTTTGGATTCATCCCAAAGCCCCTCCTAACTTGACACGATTCCTATAAAATGTCAGCATTTAGAAATCAATTGGAGATTATAACATTTGTTTTTTGTTTATTGGGATAAAGTTTCTTATCTGGATGTATTAATGCTGGATATTCTGGGTATTTGCATAGGACAGTTGTAATTTTGTGATTAAAAGAAGTATGCAATGAACCACTTTTACATACATTTGAAAGTAAATTATCATTAAGAAAAGCAGTTGCTTTGAAATCTGTTCATCCATCTATTTGTCACCGATTCAGCAACTTTCTAAACTACATGTTATGTTGAAGGTCACTGCGATAGCAATCTGAGAACACAAAATCAGGCTTCCTTATCTCAATTATAAAAACTGAAATTTCATGGTGGTTCTAAGACTATGCTGTCCATATTGTTAATTTACCCTGCATGACTCCCTGATACTTAAAAATATATAATTCCACCAAGTCTAAGGCAGCCCTGGGGTTTCCACCCATTAAGCCAGGGCCATTTTTACAGACTACCTTCCTGTCAACAATTAGGATCAGTTGTACTATACATCCATCTGGATTCCTGGTTTCCTTGCTCTGTAATGGAAGGTACCACATTTCTGACACCTAGTATCTTTGATCTCATCCTGTTGATCACTACCCAAAGGCTATGACTGAACTTTACAGTGGGAATCTAGAATAATCTAAAAGCAAGAGACTTATTTATTTTTTACCATCAAAATCTGATATAATAACAGCAATACTGTAATACCAGCACTCATCGCTGACCCCCTCTATCATCATTTGCAAACAAGCCCCTTCTTCACAAAATTTGCTACTGCTGCCTTACTATAGAGGGTAATCCAATGTTTTCTGTGTCAAAATCATGACCACTGATTTAAAAGTGATAACTTTTATCACAACCACTTCAAACTCAACAGTGATGTCAATGGGATCAAAAATTATCAAGACTTACAGGACGTCCTTTGCAAACACCAAGAATATCACACTTGCATCATCAAACTGGAAGCTATCCACACCTATGCTCTACAAGGATATCGTGTCTTTGAAAATTGCAAATAGGAGTGGAGACAATACAAACTATTGGTAGGGTTCTTATACCAAAATACGCATTCAACTTAATGTTGAGACTGCAGACATAACACTCACTCTTAAATGCAAGAGCTGAATGGCATACATCAGTCAGTCAGTCAAGGACCACAAACTGTTGTAGTACTTTACATGTCCACAACCACATACTGAGAGCATTATCATCCTCACATAACTCATTCAATAACAGTGCAAGGACAAACAGATGCTTCACTGTTCCATGTGGACATTTTACAAAGAGACCTCACTGAGACTGATGCTTGGTGCCAAAGTCATGACCTCAAGCTCAATGTCAAGAAGTTCACTGTCATCCCCTTTGGGAAAAACACCGTACCCATGAACTACCACATAGGCAAAAGCCTACTAAACACTGAACGTGTGATAAGAGACCTTGGGATACAGGTGGACAGTAGTCTCTCCTTTGATAATCATGTTGCCACAGTAGTCAGGAAATCCTTCTACATGGCACACCTCATCACAAAGAAGTTCTCCTCCAGAAAAAAAGAGGTCATTGTTCCTCTCTATTCATCCCTCATCAGACCCATATAGAGTACAATGCCCCATTTGGCATGTACCTTGCAAGACATCTACAACAACTAGAAAGACCACAGAAATACCTCACTAAGAGGATTACCAGCCTAAACAGATGCCATACTCAGACCATCTCAAAAAACTCCAGCTCTACTCCGTCGCATATCACCTACTCAGAGGTGACCTCTGCCTAACATACAAAGCCATGTGTAACCCAGGTATGATGGACATGCTACACTTAAAGAAATTTCAGTCTCTCTGAGCCACACACTCCAGGGACCTAAACCTTGTCAACACAATAACCAGAAAATTCTGGAGGGATAGATTCCTGTTCCAGAGACTTCCCATGCTCTGGAACAGACTACCCATTCATGTCAAACAAAGCTCCTCATTAGTCCTCTTTAAGAAAAATCTTGATGATTGGATGGGAAACAGGAAATTCACCCCGGGGATCAGTCCTGTGGCTCTGCTTGACAGGGGCACAGTAAAATAGTTTTCTTGGGTGGCAAAAGCCAGGGAACCTTTTTGGCTAGGCTTATATAGGCTCTAGGGCCAATTGCCTAGTACAAACCTATGAACCTATGTATCCTGGCTACAGACTGTCTGGAGGTATGAAGGTATGAGTGAGAAATGTATTGGTTCTGTACAGTAAGCAAAGTTTGATGTGGATCTTTTTGATGGATGTGTTTCTCATATATTAGGGAGCAGTGAATTGTTACTCCTATGAGAATTCACATTGCCCTTTTATATCAGAGATTTGCTTGTGAGAGAGTCTCAAATCTAACATCCTGTCATTTGCCGCAGTATGAACTGGCATGCAAGTCCTTAAGTGGAGCATATACACGAGTAGATGATTTTGTCAGGGAAATGAGTTTTAAACTTAGTTATCTGACTTATGATTACCTTAGTTTCTTCCACTTGAATACATTTGCACTGCTGACATATTTGCTGAGGATGCAGGATATTAAACAGGTTTTGACTAGTACATTCAGTCATGGGACAAATCCCTAGGAGATTCTTAAATGAGTTTCAGTCATTGAGCTTTCCACACACTGACTCAGCACATTTTGCCGAGACCTGTTTTGTTGACCACCATCGTGGCTAAGGGAGAATCATTTTACATGTAGACCTGTATATAAAGACATATTTATTCCTGTTTACTCATGACAGTGTGCTCTCGGAATTATGTAGAAGGGGTGAAGTGACTGGACAGAGAAAGGTTGTTTCCATGAAAAAAAAATTCTTATTTTTTGAAATGTCACTACCCATTAGCAATTTACTAATAAGCTAAAATGTGGTATTTCAGCTTACTTACTTGGGGCTACTGATCCAGTTTGCAGGTTAAATTCAGCTGGTGCTGAACAAGTTTGTTACAAGAATTACTGGCCAGATTTGTTTATTATTCTTTTAATTTTATTTAAACTAAGACAACTGGAACTTTCTGCTCTTGTGGGAAGGATAAAGCATTGACTATGACCCAGATGAACAAGGTTAAATAACAGCTTGGGCAACTTACAACGCATCAGGGAAGAATAGGTATTTCCATCCCAGAGAAGGTGAGCGGTTCTATGGTCATCTCCAGCAATGATTTCTGGTGGAGGCTGGTGACATTGCTAGTAGAGGAGTGGGCTAAAAGTGTTTAGGGGAATTACGTGATTGAGCTGTCATGGATACCATCATCATGGAAGCCATGAGGGAGGGAGGGAGGAAGGGTAAAACAGGATAGGTCATACAGTAAAATCCCATGAAGTAGGACAGCACAACTCCTCAGGAACTTTGTGCACCCAGCTTAAATTTGGGAGTTGAACTAGGGTCTTTGGAGTGCCAGTAGGCCTGGTAAAGGACATGGAGCACCGGTATAGATATCAGAATGCAAGAAGTGGAGAAAAATGAGCTAAGGAAACTAAGACAATTGGAATCTGAATTTAAGTTTTGATAGATAGATTTATTTATTTATTTATTTATTTATTTATTTATTTATATTTTATTTATTGACATTTGTTGACCAGGAAAGTCCACTGGGTCAGGAATCCATTTTCAGTGGTGACCCGGGGGGAGAAAAGCTCCACTAATGAAAGATATACATAGTTAGAGACATTAAAGAATCTTAACAAAGCAAGTTACTAGAATTCACAGAGATCATATCTACATATACATGTGTCAACAATTGACAGACTTGCTATATGCATATTTTATTTTTATTTATTTTATTTTATTTTACATTTGTTAACCAGGGGTGTCTGACTGAGCCGCAAGGGCCCTTTCTCAGCAGAGGCCCGGGGAGAAAAGCTCCACAAAGAAAAATTACAGACACATTTAGTTATTTAGACATGATCAGTATACACACAAATTACAAGAGACATGTTTTTATAGTGGTATGCAGCACATAAACAGTTACAGTGGAGAGAACAAACAAAAAAATATTAATTTAAAAAATAAAGGTAATTAATAGATCTGTGGTGTACAGCTGAAATTTGGAACATGGGTAGAATGCATACATAGTACACATGTAACATATAATGCATACATTACGCACAAAGTGGCAAAAAAATTGTCATATGATTTATCAAGGTGTATTCAGAGAACATTTGAATTGATAGTGTAGATAGGAACAGTTGCAATTCTAAAAGTCTGAGAGAAAGAAGAGGGAGGTAGTGCAACAGTGAAAAGAGAAAGAAAAATAAGGGGGTATTAGATGTAAAAGTTAAGAGAAGGTAAAATATAAAATGGAAATGTGGTGCAGATAAAGTTATATTAGCACAGTGGTCAAGAATAAGGAGAGAGAAAGCAAGTATATTATTTAGTGATGAGGTTGGAGAGAGGACAGAGAAATGAAAAATAGGGGAAGAAGAAGAAAAAAAGAACTTATCAGAAAATGTATGGTGGTCATTGACGACTGACATTGCTAAATAATGTGAGATCTTTAGTTTAAAACTGCATATCCTGTTTTCATTGAATCATGTATTTTCTTTGTTATAAATATATCTATGCTCTCTAAATGCTTTGTGTATTTTAGCCAGATGTTTACCAGACATTCCATTTTGTGGCCATGCAATAGTAGAAGCATTATGAAAGATTTAGTTATTTGGTTCATAAACTAGATTTGGCATTTTTATTGGCCACCTTAATATCTCTCAGTGTCTTAACACAAGAACTATGGACAAAATAATAAATAATGGTAGTCAAAGGCTTCAAAACAGGCATAAGTTTTGGGCATTGCTCTCATAAACTTAGAACATTGCTAGAATAATGGATTTTGCATTAGCATGTACTTTTGGAAATATATGCAGTTTTAAACTCAAATATCTCACATTATTTAGCAATGTCAGTCCTCAATGACTTGCCTGAAACCACAAATTTTGTGAGGTATACACCAAAACTGAGACAAAAATTTGGGCATTCTGCAAAATTCTGCACATTTGAGATGTGGCTGCCTTGTAGATTCTGTCCAGTTGTGAATGAAACAAACACTGGTAATAAAGGACATGCTGAGTGTTACATTTTTATAAAGTTAAATACATTTTTCTCTACAAATACATTGTGTGTATAGTAGTACCCAAGTTATTCTCTTTGTGGAGGATTTGCTTGTTTTGTTTTCAGACAGGTTGCATAACTACAACTTAGTTACTATTTTAATATAAGAAGCTTCCAAGCTACCTAGATCGGTGTGCCAGCAAAAGGATTTTTCTTCATGAAAGAAGACAGCCCTCTGGATTTCCTAACCTTCTATGCAGGACTAGCTAAGTCCTGCATGGAAGCAGCCATTTAGGAGGATGGCAGCGTGCCATGCATATTAATGAAGGTGTGCTGCCTGAGCCCCTAATCTTACATGGAGTGTGTAAGAGTGCAAGGGGTGTGTCTGAGAGCAGAGCTCTCAGAATATACACTCCCCCACAATGAAGATCAGCAGAAGGGCCAAAGGAATGAGTGAGACCGCTCATAGGTGTCCGTATACCCCCAGCAAGACTCCCCCCATGTGTACAACAGCAATAGTAAATATACAATATAAATATATCCTTTTTTTTAATGAAACCAATTAAATCTAACCATAGGTGCATGGGTTTGCCCATCACTTAGCTACGGTTAATGCAGCTTAAAAGGCTGAAGAGGATAACAAGGAAGATATATGCAAATGAAGCAGTATAGCAGTAGTGTAGTTGGCAGACCATTCGCCTCATCGGCAGGCATTCCCGGTTCGAGTCCCACTGCAGCACGTTCCATTTTCTAAGTCAAGTCATGTTATGACCAATATTTTAGTTGCATAACCTACTAAATAACATGTATCTGTGAAATGGAGTACTGCATTAAATGCAGATGTGAGGTGTCAGTGTCATAATGTTGCAAAGTCCATAGATAATCACATATGTGCCCCATACAGTATATGTACACAGGAATCATGGATACAAATGGAAGGTAAAATGTGTAATGAATGATAACTCCATACAGCTTCCAAATCCCCCACCTTCCCAAGAACCATTAGACATTACTGTCTAGATTAGTGCAGTGGTAAGCGAGTAAGCACTAGTAAGCAAGTATAAGCACTATGAGGCAGTAGTAAGAGGGAGTAAGCATAGGTAAGCACTAGTAAGTGGGTTTAAGCCCGTTTGTGCAGGGGTAAGCAATGCGCACACAAGTTAAGCAATATTGAAGCTAACTCTCTGTAAGCATCATTAATCAGATGTGAGCAGTGCTTACCCTCATGCAAACCTGCTCAAACCCACTTACAAGTGCTAAAAGTGCCTTAATCATTCTGTATCCAACAGTCACTGTGCTACCCAGCAACAAAATGAACAGCCTTGCAGGTCTTGAACCCAGTACACTATACACTATAGTCAGAGTAGTTAACCTCCAAGCTATCACAGCAGTACATAAGAGTGAGGTATCACCAAACAAACCCTCACTATAGTAAAATCAAACTGAACGTTAAAGTATTCAATATACAGTCATATGTCCTATAACCTACTACATAACATAAGTATGTGGACTGGAGTACTGAAGTAAGCTCAAATGTGAGGTGTAAATGTAATAGAGTGTTGAAGTCCAATACTAAACACAAGGACCCCATACAGTGTACGTACACATGAATCATGGATACCAGACATATATATAAGATGTAATGAATAATAAATCAATGCCAAAAAGCAAATATAATGCAAAGTCAATTTTAAGCAATGCTAAGCATTGCACAGGCCAGCTTAGGAGGTGTAAGCAATGTCTAGGCCAGCTAACTCAATGTGCCCAGTGGTATATCCCTTTAAACAATGCCAACCTTAGGTAAGCAGGTTTGCCCATAGCATAAACTGGCCAATCACTGCAAAGTGTGGGAACTCGGCCCTACTTAAACTCAACAGGTGGGAATACATCTCATAACTGATTGTATCTTCCCCTTGCAGACACCATGTCAGGAAGGGGAGAGGGAGTGCACTTTTGGGTGCAGTGCTGGGGCAACCAGGAGTCCAGAGTCATGGCGGGACTTCTTGTCAAAGACCATGAGCAGGGCAGTAGCAGGGTTCCCGATACAAGGCAGAAGCCTGAGACCATCTTGCCCGTGACTTCACCAGTGCTACTGGCATAGCCCAAACTGGTGAGCAGGTCAGGCATCACTATGCTGACCTGAAGCGGCATAAGGGGGATCTCTTGGATCAGTGGATCTAAGAGGCTAGGAGGATAGGGGTGGTCCCAGATGTGTGTAAGTACCACTCCAGTTTAATAATTGCCAGCTCATTTATACTATAGATAGGTATGACTAAATATTCCTTTTATGTCCTTCACAGCAGCAAGTGAGTGGGCCGCGAACCAGGAAGTCTATGGCTGTCGCTTGGAGAGGCTGCAGCATGAGGCAGGTTAGTAATACTCTTGCATGTACTATCATAGGAAATAAATCTAACTGTATCAGTAAGTCAAGTGCCTGTAGAAAACCAATATCGTTTAAGGCAAGTAGTGCATACACTGAAGAATATGGCAGGAAGAGTCTCATATAGTTTGTATGTAAATAAAAGCATAATAGCCTGAAAATAAAGGTCTAACTGATGGACTGCATGTGTATACTCTGGTATCATATGGTAATGTAGATTTACAATCATGTAACAGTACTGTTCTACTAAGCACTGTTACCCACATTGTGCAACATAAATGGAATGTGTAGGAATGTCTGTATATGACTGGTGTAATCCCCAGAGGTCATTTAGTGCAAATGAGAGAGACTTAGAGAGATAACAGTGAAAAAATAGACAACAAAATCTGAATGGCACATACATCTGTGACATGAACTGTTGTATTTTAGCACACACAGCCATGGTTCAAATCCTGGGAGTGGTAGTAGTCTGCATACAGATTCATACCCCACAACTGTACAGATATGTCCAGAATGTCCAGTAAATTGGCCCATATCTTCTGCCTGTCACCCTGTCCCCCTTGAAAATCAGTTGGATGACCCCAGACATTTAGGCAGCAAACAAGAAAAACAACTGATTGGCAGACATCTATGAGAACAATCCTGACACTTTAGCAACTCTCCAAAATGCTATGAGAGTAATAAGCCAAGTATGTCCCATCTACACTCCCATGTTGTCAAGCTGTGACCAGAGTGTGTACAGTAACAGAGTGAGATGTATGTGCATAATACTAATGTGTAATCTGGTAACTTGTGTGGCAGCATTCAGGTAGTACTAACAAACATTGCTCCCACAGGTACATCAGACAGAAACACTGTGCCCAGAAATAAAAGAGTGATACCCTGGACTGGTACTGTTTACTCTGCTATTGTATGGCATTGTTAGTGCTGCAGTTACTCTGAATAATAAGGTATTACTCATCATTGTCACCCACATTGTGCAACATAATCTAACTGCATACGAAATCCTGTATAAGAGTGTTGTAATACAAGGTCCAACTTTAAAACCACAGGAGAATTATAGACAGAAATCAGACAAGGGATACACAGCAATGTCTGTATAGCACAGACAACTGTGATGGACAGTGGTTTCTTGTTAGCAGACATAGCCATGGTCCAAATCCTGGGAGTGGTAATAGGCTGTATACAGAATCATACCCCACAACTGTACAGATACGTCCATAATATCCAGTAAATCAGCCCATATCTGCTGACTGTCACCCTGTCCCCCTGGGAAATTAGTGGGATGATCCCAGATGTTTAGGCAGCTAACAAGAAATACAACTGAGTGACAGACATCTATGAGAACAAACTTGACACTCTAGCAACTCCCCAAAATGTTATGAGAGTAATAAGCCAAGTATGTCTCATCTACACCCCCATGTTGCCAAGCTGTGACCAGAGTGTGGTCAATAACAGAGTGAGATGTATGTACATAATACTAATGTGAAATTTGGTACTTTGTGTGGCAACATGCAGGTAGTGCTAACAAACATTGCTCCCACAAGTATGATGAATAAAAAGACTGTGCCAAGAAATAAAAGCCTGATACCGTGTACTGGTACTGTTTACAGTGGTATTGTATGGAACTGTGAGTGTTGCAGTTACTCCGAATAATAAGGTATCATTGATCACTGTCACCCACACTGTGCTACATAATATAACTGTGTAGGAAATCCTGTATAAGAGTGTTGTAAGTCACTAAAGGTTGAAGAGGGCAATAGTCTAGATATGTCCTGGTCCACCTGCATGTGGTCAGGATATGGCCAGAGTCTGTGCAAAAAGAGACGGACAGGTATGTGCACAACATCAACCAAAAATTTGGGAGTATGTGTAGAAATGGTTAGTTAGTGTTAACAAATATTTCCTCCACAGGTATAACAGGTAAGAGGTGTATACTGCAGGTAAAACCAGTTCATGTATAAAGATGATGACAGCCATATCACTGTCCAATCTAAGGAAATATGGCAGTGTAGTAATACTTGTAAGGTACAGATAACAGCACTGACTAGGAAAGAAATGCAAAGTACAGGAATATACTAGTTGTTAATTGACATCTTTCTCTTCCCCCACCATATCTCCAACAATACACTAATTACCCACCTCAATTGGTATGTGATGACTCCACTATTATGTTGGGACATATGTCCTATTGGTTGATCATTATTTAAATCTGTTTCTATGCATGTGCTGTGTTGAAATACTCCAACATGGGTGGCATGGTGCCATCAATGTACCTCCATGCTGATGTTATTACCACTGTGGTCCCATATATGCATGTGTTCCATTTGCTATGCAACTGTTCCATATCTGGTGTCTGGGTTAATGGGAATATCTATGCATGCTGTTATACCTAATCTTGGAATGTGTTGACTATTACTAACCCATATATGTGGATAAACCATAAATACCATAGCACGTATGGGAATGCGGGTCACAGCAGACCCACCTGTCCCACCTCAGCTGGCCATGGCACCGGGCACCAGCATGTCTGGGGCCTAACCTGAGACCTCCTCGTCCATTGGTCCTGCACCACCTTCAGGTGGAACTGCCTCAGGGGATGGGGCTCACCCCCCTGGGAGTTGGCGCAGACAGGAACCAGTCATTCATTGCCAGGTCCGGGTTGTGGTGCATAGCGAGCTCCACAGGGAGGTCGGAGATCTGCTATGCCAGCTCGAGGACCGCTTGTCACAACTAGAGGGTCAGCCTGGATCTCCAACTCAACCCCCAGCACAGGCACCTTCAGGGCTGTAAAGGTGCAGTGGTGACTGCCCATGGGTGGGGATCTCAGTCCCACTGTTTCTGCTAGGGGGCTCATGGGCTTCCAATTTCCCAACACCCCTCCCCATCAAGGTGTTTCCCCCCATATGTTTCATATACCACCCCTGTATGCATCTTGTTTGTATTGTCTGTTACCTTACCCAAGCTACCTCCCCAAATATACCTACTATCCCTCCCCAACATCCTACTCTTACCTGAAAAAAAGGCATTCTGTTCTCCCAAAAAAATCTCACCAAATACATAGCCGTACATTTCACACACATGTCTGCTGGACACATGTAATCTGGTCTAATTGACATCACAACATATTATTGTTGTCCTCACCCATCTCTCAGGGTTTGAGTGTCCAAACCTACCTCCAAAGTCAGTATATATGCACAGCTGTTGCTGTAGAAGAAATGAGCAGCTATGGATCTTCCCTACACCCATCCTGCACATCCCTGACTATTTTCCCTACTGTCTTTCCCTCTTTGTGCCCCATTTTCACCACTTTCCTATCGACCCTTTTTTCTTTTCTTTTAAAGAAATTAGCACGAGGGTAAGTGGGAGTAAGTACTTTTAAGCAGCAGTAAGCAGGCTTAAGCCTGTTTGTGTGGGGGTAAGCAATGCCTACATAGGTTAAGCAATTTAGAAGATAACTGAGTAAAAGAAACTGTAACCAGAAGTTAGCAGTGCTTACCTCTGCACAAACCCGCACAAACCCACTTACAACTACTTAAAAGTGCCTTAATCACTCTGTATCCAATGTCCCTTGTTCTGCCCAGCAAAAAAATAAACAGTCTCTGCAAGAATCAAAACCAGGAAGCTGCACACCATAGCCAAAGTGATTTGCCGCTAAGCCAAGTCAGACATACATAACCCTGCTATTTTCACAAACATATCATCCAGCACAGTCATGCAATAGTACAGGAAATGTATTTAAACATGTAGATGTATGTGTATGTGTGTGTGTGTGTGTGTGTGTGTGTGTGTGTGTGTGTGTGTGTGTGTGTGTGTGTGTGTGTGTGTGTGTGTGTGTGTGTGCCTATATATATATATATATATATATATATATATATATATATATAAATATATACATATATATATACATATATATATATATATATATATATATATATATATATATATATATATATATATATATATATATATATATATATATATATATATATATATACACATCTGCATACATCTATAGATATATATGTCTATATCTATATGTATATATATATATATACATATATATATATGTCTATATATATATATATATATATATATATCTGTAAATGTAAGCATAAATATATATATATATATATATATATATATATATATATATGCATAAACAGATACATATCTATAGATATAAAAGAGAATATAACAAAAACATGTATGTCCACATGCACCGTTAATGGGTTTGAGGGGGCTCAAACAACATATGTCTTGTATGTATAGGTATTCCCCCTTTCCCACAGCCAAACACGTCTGCCCTGCAGTACAACACCAACAGCTGCAGATCCTATAACCAGGACCTGACACAACATGGGAACAAGATGTTAACATTACTCAAGCCCACCTGTATGATGTCAGGCTGGTATCAGCAATATATTATGCAGTACAGTCTGGCTACCATAGGGAATGTACAATGTGAAAGCAATCACCATCCCTAGGATACACATACACAGACATATATATGCAGATACAGATATACATATATATATATTTATATATATATATATATATATATCTATATATATATATATGGTTCTACCTGACATAATCGAAACCACACAACACCGACAACCACATCACCGACACCACATATTCGACAGTCCATAAACACGAAACCACACATAACCGACAACGAAATAACCGACGGTACACAAACACGAAACCCCATACAAAACAAAACACATCCCCATTCCACAAACCACACACACAACACAAGCACACCAAAATCCTTACAAGCCCACACTAAACCTTACCCTAACCTAAGGTCCGTCACCATCGCACACTTACCAAACCGCTCCCTATCCCTAACTCACATAACCCGCCCCTATCCTCCCTAACCCTAACTCACTTAACCCGCCCTATACCCGCCCTAACCCTAACTCACTTAACCCACCCCTATCCCCACAGACCGTCAATCTCCACACACACTTACCTGCCTCAGACCCTAACGTCCGTCACTACCGCATACTCACAGCCTTTCCCCCATGTCGGCATCCTCATGCTGGCGTTGGTGTTGTCCGTCGTGGTCTTCTGCATTGTCGATGTTCTGCAACCCGCGATTCGCGTCGGTCTTCTTAAGCTTCGATCTTCTGGAGCTCAGATTCCGATGTCGGTCTTCTCAGCTGTCCACGAAGTCAGGTAGAACCATATATATATATATATATATATATATATATATATATATATATATATATGTATATATATATATATATATATATATATATATATATATATATATATATACATATATATAGATATGTAACTACGCATACATACACAGAGATATGTAGAGAAAGATACGTATGTAGAAGGTGCACACAATACAGAACAGCCACTATGCCTACAGTTACCACCTTACCAACTGGACACTGTATGAGCCACCCATACAAATGAAAATTGTTGTATGCAACATATACCCAGAGAGATCAAAGGATATAACACCACACACTGGTTTGCATACATGGGAAAGCTTTATTTGTGTACTATTACAGTTGTATATGCCATGTCATATAGCTGTTTAGACACTGACATATATAAAAACAGAATAATGCAACTGTGAAACAGTTATATTAATACAGTAGTCTGGAAAGGTTTATATATGTGGCTGTCTAGGCCGAGGCCTTCCAGTAGTACAATAGTAAAGACAGACTGGGCCACAGGATACCAATCAATCATAGGTTCATAGGTTCATAGGTTCATACTAGGCTATGTGCCCTAGGGCATTTATAAGCCTAGCCAGAGTGTGTTTGGCTTTTGCCACCCATTTTAAATTAATTTTGCTATGCCCTTTTTCGAGGTTAGTATGCTGTGCCTCTGTCTAACAGTGACACAGAAGTGATACCCGGGGTAAACCTACGATCTCCCATCCACTCATCAAGATTCCTCTTGAAGAGAGTCAATGAGGGACTCTGCCTAACCTGGACTGGGATTTTATTCCAGAGTGAAGGGAGCCTCTGGGTTATGAATCTGTCCCTCCAGCATGTCCTATTTATTTCAGTGCTGATGTTCAAGTCTGTCAAGCGCATAGCTCAATGGGATTTGGATTTTCTGAGGTACAGCATGTCCATTAATTCCGGGTTGCACATGGCATTATACGTCAGGCACAGATCGCCTCTGAGCAGGCGGTATGCCACTGAGTAGAGCTGGAGTTTCTTTGCTAT
>NC_056731.1:1674952661-1674993300 GCF_019279795.1 Protopterus annectens | reverse complement strand
GTGCATGTGTTTGTGTGTGTGACAGCAAATGCCTGTGTGTGTGTGTGTGTGTGTGTGTGTGTGTGTGTGTGTGTGTGTGTGTGTGTGTGTGTGTGTGTGTGTCAACAAATGTCTGAGTGTGTGTATCAGCAAATGGCTGAGTGTAGTTGTGTGATTGTATTGGTGTCTGCATCCTGTCATGACAGTGGGTTTTGCTGCATTCCAAAAAGATACCACCTTTTGCACTGGCCTCTATCCTTGTCAACTGCTACACCTCTCTCTTCCTCCCTCCCCACTGCAAGTAATCAGTCCTGTGATGTCACCCAGTTCAGAAGTGGAATCAGAGTAAGTGTAATTGTATGTGTTCTGTGGCACATACCCCAACTGCATACCACTGTACTAGTTACCTTTACATAGGCAAGACGTGTATGCACAATACTGGCATGTGTGTGCATGTTTGTTTGCGTGACTACCCTGTAGCCAGGCATACACATTATGTAATGTCTTTTAGCACACCATGGTAGCCATCTATGGTGACCGGTGTCTACAAAGTATTACATAGTTAGGAATGGTAAAGAATACACAGCCAAGCACGACTACAGTTGAGTTGGGTATGTTATTTTCCTGTGCCACTGTCGAGCAGTGACACAGAAATGGTCACCGGGGTGTAAGTCCATACCTGTCATTCCCCCACCCTTACTCCACAATCCCCAGGGTAGATTACATTAGCCATCATTCCCCACCCCAAACTCCACATACATAACAACCATCCCTTCTCAGGTGAACTGATTAAGATTTAAATGTTATAACACAAGCGATGCCTCTGTTTTGTGTACACGTCAGTTCCTTTGGAACACTTCTGTGTCACAAAGGGTGTTCAGGCATGTGTGTGTGTGTGTGTGTGTGTGTGTGTGTGTGTGTGTGTGTGTGTGTGTATATACATATATATATATATATATATATATATATATATATATATATATATATATATATATATATATATATATATATATATATATATATATATATATATATATATATATATATATATATATATATATATATATATATATATATGTGTGTGTGTGTGTGTGTGTGTGTGTGTGTGTGTGTGTGTGTGTGTGTTTGTATGTGTGTACACATCTCATAGGTGTACACATATATATATATATATATATATATATATATATATATATATATATATATATATGTAGTTATGACAGTTGTACAGATGTAGACTTGTATTTGGGTATTTCACAGAGTACAGTACATTCAAGGGTACTGTACATATGTACACAAAGTGACTGTCCCATTTGTTTTCAGTACTGTAGAATACCTGTAGTAAGATGTGCATGATAAACTCTATGCAGCATGTATGCAACCCGCATGGCTTTGTGGTACATCCAGTGATCTAAGTGTGCATGGTACAGGGTTCAAGACCTCCAAGCCTTGTTGATACTGTCAATTAGGACTGCATAAGGCAGTTATAAGCAGGTGTAAATGTTTTTTCATGACAGTAAGCGGTGGGTACACACAGGTAACAGACATGTACAACTCACAGTACACTTGAAATGCCCTTCTTTGGCAATCCTGCTGATGTCATTCACCTAGGAATACACCTCTGGGACTGCTGTAATCCAGTGTTCCCTATGGCACATGCTTTAACTGCACAGTGCTATAGTATGTTCAACTATTTTGGTAGGTGTTCTAATCCCAGACAGGCCAACTGTGTGTGTGTGTGTGTGTGTGTGTGTGTGTGTGTGTGTGTGTGTGTGTGTGTGTGTGTGTGTGTGTGTGTGTGTGTGTGTCTGCCTGAGAAATAAATGATGCTTTTTGGAGTCTGCACACTCTTTACAATTTGCATACTCACTTTTGGCAATCCTGCTGATGTCACCCACCTAGAAATACACCTCTGCGAGTACTGCAACCTAGTATTCTCCATAGCGCATGCTGTAACTGCATGTTGCTGTAGTGTGAGAAATTAGTTAGGAGAGGTTCTATTCCAGGACAGATCAACTGTGTGTGTGTGTTTGTCTGCCTGAAAAAAGTAACAATGCTTTTTAGAGTATGCATACTCTTTCAATTCACATAACCACCTTTGGCAATCCTGCTGATGTCAACCACCTAGAAATACACCTCTGGGACTACTGTAATCTGGTATTCTCCATCGCAAGTGCTGTAACTGTGTAATGCTCTAGTGTAATAAGCTAGTTAGGTAGGGGTTCTATTCCAAAAGAAGCCAACTGTGTGTGTCTCTCTGCCTGAGAAAATAACAATGCTTTTTAGAGTATGCACATTCTTTACAATTAACATAACCACCTTTGGCAATCCTGCTGATGTCACCCACCTAGAAATACACCTCTGGGACTTCTGTAACCCAATAATCTCTGTAGTGTGTGCTGTAACTGCATAATGCTGTAGTGTGATAAACTAGTTAGGTAGGGGTTCTTTTCAAAGACATGGTATGTGTGTGTGTTTGACAGTCAGAGCCTGTGTGGAGCTGGCTGTGAGTGTCTAACCAATGGACATGTTGGGAAGCAGATTTTATAGTTTTCCTATGTGGTGTCCGTATTATATGTCACAATGTCCACCTCATGAAGAGTACAGATGTCAATCAGCCAAGGGACTGTGTTGGCAAGCCATACCCTTATATCTGGCAAAAAGCCTGGTGAACAATGTATGCAACACTACTATTACTCAGAATACATTCTGAACCCATGTGTCATACACAAACACACTTGCCTAGAATACCCCACTCTGTTACTAGTACCCTGCACATTGATGACAGATAGTAGGCATGGTGTGATTGCAGTGGGCTGCAGAGCTCATGGCACCCTATCCATCAGTACAATAGGCACATGATTGTGGACAATGTGCCTTCAATATGTTCCCCACTGGATGCTTGCAACATATGTGGTGCCATCAAATGTGATCCACAGAGGCCATACAATGCCTTACACACGTGCTCTGTCTGGACTGATGCCACTGACACCAGGGAATACCTGTATCATGCTATCAATGCAGGTGCAGGGTCAACCTGCTGTCTATAAGCAGGTCCTGCCACACCAGGCCAGTATTGGCATATCTGAGGATAACAGTCTGTGTACACAACATGTGCCAGCCAAACCAGGTGCACTTGTACATGTCACTGTACATTACTGTGGGACATGCACATTCCAGGCAATGTCCATGTCAAGAACTATCAAACACAGACATGGCATGCATTGCAAAGCAATGGCCATACACAATGGTAACCAGGATGTCAGGACAGTTCATACAATACACATCTGTGTGGGACATTGCAGACACTACACCCCTGTACCACACTGCACACTATTGTCGGGTGGTGTGATGCCAAGGATTACTCCTCACCTAGCCTTGTACAGCCATCTTGCACAGGCAACCACTACACACCCATGAAGCAATGCACACATGCATGTCAGTACTGGCACCTTGTATCTGCGTGTGGGGTATGATGCTCCCAACCACATTCACACCCAGTATAACTCCCACTGGCATACCGACTGATGTCAGACACGTTTACATGCCCTAGCCCATAAAACCTCCGGATATCCCCTGTGGTGAATGTAGTACCTGTGCATTACTGCAGTGTGGTAAACTAAGTAGTTAGGAAGTGTATTTGTGGGCCTGGTAAAGTGTGGCAATGTGTCTGAGTCCCTTAGAGAGTGTGGTTGTGTTGACAATGACATCTGTTCATGTGGACAGCCATGTGTGCTACACCTAATGTATATCTACTATATCTCTGTTGCAGATGTCGCTCACCAGCACACATATATGTTCTTACAGCACACCAACATTTCAGCTTTGTGACACATTGAGTAACTGCATGCACTTGTAATAGTAATGACTAGTCAGACAGGGGTTTGAACCCCTGTACTGGTAGGTGTGTGACAGACGATGCTTAGGTTTTAGTCTCCAGGCCCTTCTCTGATGTACTTTGCCTCTGTCTGTCCCTCCCACACACTGTCTGGTGGATGTGGAGTTGTACACCTGCTCTGCAGCAGCTTGTGTTTTGTAAGTGATGGTTATGATCAGGTGATGGCCTCTGCACCTATTGCAGTCCTCCTCCAGCTGATTGCATGTGGAACAGCTGTGGTGATGTTCCCATAGCCAATCGCATGGAAACACAGTACAATATCTGGGAACATCATGTTGATATTTGCCCATGACTGTTGCTGTGAGTGGCACCTGGATCTGGTGTTTGGTAAACGGCATCGCAGATGATATCTGGATGTTCCTCAAACAACATACACAGTGGAAAATAGCCTAAAGACAGGAGGGTGATATGCCAGACATGACTACAGCATGTAAGTGTAGCTATGCTTCATTGAGACTACTGCCAGTTTAAAAAGTTGTGTGTGGTAATGGCTATTCTGCATGTTTTAAAACTGACAAGAAGTGGTCTGTTTGTGAGGGAACCCCCATCTGTAGGGCCGTCTGTGGACTGGTCAGTGTGTGGAACCATTTTTTCCTGTGTTACTCACTGAACACACATCTGTGAACTGCAGAAGCATAGTGTGAGGATTGCAGTCAGTACATGGTGACAGTGATGAGTTACTGCCATCGCATCCCTGATTGGACATATGTCACATGAAACAGTGGTATGACAGTCACTGTCTGGGGTTCTCAGTGACATGCCAATAATGGGCCACTGTTCATAGCTGCAGTCACAAGTCTTCTACACTTTGTACAGATGTCATGCAGTATATATTCATGTGTTGTGATCCCTCTGCAAATGTATGTCATCTGTTGTGTTGGGTTGATGGTCATATCTATGCATGCTGTTATAAGTAATCCTGAATGCTTTTGACTATTACTAAGCCATATCTGTGTTAAAACTGCAACACCATAGGCTGTATGGGTTTGGAGGTCCCGGCAGAATCTCCTGTCCCACTTCAGCTAGCCATGGCACTGGGCACCAGAACATCTGGGACCCAGCCATGGACCTCCAACTCTGTTGGCTCTGTACCACCTTCTGGTGAAACCACCACTGAGGATGGGGCTTGTCCCCCCTGGGAGCAGGTCCAGACAGGAACTTCTCCGCTGTCGTACAGTCCCGGACGTGGTGCGTAGGATGCTCAATAAGGGGTTTTGAGGCCAGATACGCCAGCTCGAGGGCAAAGTGTCACATTTACAGAGTGAGCCTACTCCTCCTAGACAGCCCCCAGCACAGCCACCTTTGCGGCTGTTTTGGTGCAGTGGTGGCTCCCATGGCTGGTGACCTCCATCCCACTATTTCCATATGGGGGCTCATGGGCTTGTGACTGCCAAACACCCCTCCCTGTCCAAGGTGTATCCCCCACATGTGTCATATGCTGACACTGTATGCTGTCTTGTCTGTCATCCTACCCAACTTATCCTCCACGAGCATACCTACTCTCCTTCCCCCACATCCCACTCTCACCCTACAGAAATAAAAGGCCAATCAATTCCTAGTACAACATTTGCCCCACACATAGCTGTCCATTTCACACACGTGTCCACTTGGCACATGTAACTCTTTTAATATGCATCACAACATACTCCAGTTGTCCTCACCCCTGTCTCTCAGGCACACAATCCTGGTATGCACATGACTCCTAAAGGTTCCAGGTGCACGTGATGCAGATGACCCCATTGTACACACAACACTACCAGTCTCTCTATGGTTACCCCATTTACCTTTTTCATGATGATGTTGTCGCACCTTTCAAGAGTACTGTTCTCACATAATGACTAGACAGGAACTGTTGTGTTAACGTAAATAAAATGCACAGAGTGATGTATTTTGCCAATGTACAAATGTTTGCGTGTATTAATGACACATGCCTGTCTGACAGAGTCTTGATATTACATAGGACAACACAACTACATAGTACAGACATTGCTGGTGTTTCCCTTTTCATTCTTTTGTAATCCTTTGTCACATGGGATGTTCTTGATATATCTATATATATATATGTATGTATCTATATCTGGACATAAACACACACACACATGCATCTACATGATGGAATACATTTCCTATACTGTTGAATGACTGTGCTGGATCATATGTTTGTGATAGCATCCGATGTCTGTGTATCTGCAATGGCTTAGTAGTAAATCACATTAGCTGTGTGTGCAGGGTCCTGGTTTCGAGCCTTGCAGTGGCCATTTATTTTGTTGCTGGGCAGAACAAGGCCATTGGATACAGAGTGATTAAGGCACATTAAAGCAGTTGTGTGCAGGTGTGTGTGGGTTTGCATGGAGCTAAGCAATGCTAACCTCCAATTACAGTTTCTTACACTCAGTTAGTCTCCATATTGCTTAACCAGTGTAATACAAGCATACCGGCAGACAAACAGGCTTACATCCGCTTGCTCCCACACTTGCAAATGCACTGCATTTGGTGTTTGCATCTGACACTCACACCCCTGGGTGGGAGTAAGGACTGTGATATTACTTTGTGATGCCTTTTATGATGGATTACATGCCTACAGTATCGGGAATGGTCACCCATTAGGCGAAAGTATGCCATTTGATTGTACAGAATCCACGACTTGTCCAGAGTTTGATTCATATTATTGGTGTGTTCCTCTTACAATCTGCACCTGTCTGACTAATACATGGGAACTGACACTCTTCAATGCAAACAAGTATTTGGGTTTTGGAACCCACATCCTTCAGCCAAGTCATGCTACTGCATACCTAATATTCTATCATCTTTCTAAGGTTGTAAGTGGAATATGTGCTTTCTGTCCCTATCAGACCTCTCAAACGAGTGGGGAAAAATATCAACTGAATCAGGGACACGTCATAACAACATCAGGGACACATTTAAATTATTAGTGCTATTAACCTGATACATTGACAGACTCAGAGCATATGAATTCATACACATTTAATGAGGTAAATGATGTTTATAACTCTTAATTGTTGTCATTATTCATTATGTGTAATTCACCACCTTTCCTCCAAAAGTCACTAGTTTTAGGAGGGATTAAATGGAGCAGAGTTAAAATTTCAGTCAAAATCAGGGACATCCCTGAAAATCGGGGACAGTTCAGAGGTATGGTCCCTATTTAAATTACCATGTTCCAAAATGGAGAACAAAAACTTCTTAAATTTTGGACAAACTAAAGTATGCCTGTATAAAGCATTGTTAGAGTTCTTCTTTTTAATATCATACAAGTGCTCTCCCAAGCATTAGGGGCCCTACACATATGTTGTCCCAACCCATGTATTCTCAAGCTCTCCCACCATTTAGTCTTTGAACATACCTGCCCTTGCTTGTGTAATGGTCGGATGGCCAAATAATCTATCAATTTTTGGGTAGTCCCACAAGAGACTACCCTCTGTATGTAAAGTAGACTTAGCAGATCAACAGTGTTACTCCCACTGGTAATATCCTGCCTGTGGTGTGAGTAGCAGTGCTTTGCTCACTCCTGCCCAGCTTGATATGACATACGCTGACAGCGCTATATAATACTGGGGTTGCTGCTGATTCCCTTCTCATTCCTTTTGCATGCTTTATTGTTATATTGTTCTTTCTTCATATATCTATCTATATCTATATATATATATATATATATATCTATATATATATATATATATATATATATATATATATATATATATATATATATATATATATATATATATATATATATATATATATATATATATATATATATATATATATATATATATATGGTTCTACCTCACATAAACAAAACACCAAACACCGACCAACGCAACCCGAAACCACATAACCGACAGTACAAAACATGAAATCCCACATGCCCGACAAGAAAAATAACGACGGTTACACAAACACGAAACCTCATACACTTCACACACCACAATCAACAAACAAAACACATTCCCGTCCAAAAACCACATACACAACACAAGCACACCCACCCTAACCCAAACCCTAACCCTAAGGTCCCGTCACTACACTTTTTACTTACCTGACCGGCCTAACCTAACTCACTTATCCCGCCCTAACCCAAACACAATCACTACCGCACACTTATCTGACCCGCTCCTAACCTAACTCCACTTATCCCCCCTAACTTACAACACAATCACTGCACACACTACCTGACCGGCTCCCTAACCTAACTCTCTTCCCACCCTATCCACGCCCACACTTCGCTTTTCACACCCGTCACTACGTCCGCATTACACACAGCCTTTTCCCATTTTAGAACCATATATATATATATATATATATATATATATATATATATATATATATATATATATACATGTATATATATATATATATATATATATATATATATATATATGTATATATTATATTTCTGTACATACTTATATACATTTCCTATGCTGGGAACTACTTAGTCCCATGCAAGCGCACTCAGACTTGCTTACTGGTAACGTATATATGTTTACTGCTGCTTATTAGTGCTTACACCTGCTTACTAGTGCCTTATTCATTATGACAGTGCCACTTTGATTGAATGACATTTAGTTAAATATCTCCTGCGATACTCTTATGTCAGTTTTACAGCAAAACGACATTCATTCCACATGGAAAATTATATGTGCTATTATTGGGCTCAAACCGTGAATGCCTGTTCATTAGGCAGATGCTCTAAACACTACACTATTGACGTTTACATTGATTCCGCATGTTTTTCTCTATTTGAATGAATTTGGTGAGTAAGCTATGCTCGGCGGAGGGCAGTGACGTGCAAACATGCTGCGCTTTGCTTACATCTTCGATATTGCAGCAATTCAAATGTATAATAGGGACATGGGGAATCTAATTGTGAAAGTTCTAGGGACAGGGCTCAACATTCCACTATGTGCTTGTATGTTTACTACTTTGATTTTATTTCACTGTTCGTGGACTCTCTTATATGCTTACCATGCATTTCGGTATCCACGGACACTGAATTACTGACTTACTATTTGAGGTGGGCTCTACTAGTATGCATAGTAGGTTGTGCAACTGTCGGAGCATGTTTACACCTGCGTAGAGCACTTGTACATGTCCCCTGCACTTGCACACGTTTCCTGTGCACGTCTAAGGTGCAGCGGAGCACCCTCATACATATTCATATGGCGCTGCTGCACCATCTGTAGTGAGGACGCTTGGTGCAAGGCTAAATCCGTCCTTGCGCCGAGCTTCTTGAATTCCGAGGATTGTTTTCAGAATGTTTCTTGAAAGGAAACGTGTGTCCATTGAACCTACTTGGTCAACAAATGAGTGTTATTTGGGCTCAACAAGATTTTTTGGGATTTCTATTAATAGAAAGGACATTTGTTTTATCTTTATATTTACCAGTTTTCATGATATGCACTGTATATGCACATGATTTCCATGATATACATAACACATACATATGATTTCCATCATATGCACAATATGTGTATATGGTTTTTACAAAATGCATGGAATATGCATGATTTTCATGATATGGACAGCATGAGTATGTGGCCAAATAGCTTAATAGTTGACAGTATTCTGATATCAGTTTAAAAGGTAAAGTTACATGTTTGTTGCAACATGTTGGCTAAAATATATTATTACTACTTAAGAAAACTTACAGTAAAGTTTATTTGATTAAATTTAGAATACTGTAGATCAGACATCAATGGGTAAAATACCATGAAATATAGGAAATAAAAGAACAGTAACATGATATTGTAGGTTCTGTTTAAAACCGACAGGATACAAAAGGATTTTAAGACATATAAGTACAAAAAGTGGACAATGTACATTGCATACTGGCTAATGTATGTGAACACATATAAAATAACTTGTATGAAGCAGGTTTTGTGAAGGTTAAATCCTGACTTTTGTGACATGAAGTTCAAATAGAGAGGTATTTCTGGAGTTAGCACAGGTAAATAAAATGTATTATCAGTGAAAAAATGGAAAATATGTGAGATACAAATACTGCACAATCATTTCAGGTAGTGAAGTGAGATTTAAAGACCATTTGTATCCCTGAAAGTTATAAATGTTCTATATACCAAAGTAGTTGATGGCTCTCCGTGGCCTGTAGAACCAATCTGTTTCTGGGATGGAGAATAAGATTTTTTTAAAAGGCTTTTGGTGGTTGTGTTCATGATTCTAATATTGCAATGCTTCAAGTGCAGGACATTAATAAAACATTGCATGATAAGTACCAGGAAATTAATAATGATGGAATATATATATATATATATATATATATATATATATATATATATATATATATATATATATATATATATATATATATATATATATATATATGTGTGTGTATATAAATGCATGGAGTGCTACCATTCAAGCACTACATCCAGTAGGCACAATTCTAACCTATTACTCATTTTACCTACACATTATGTCCATCATGCTGAATTATTATACACTGTAAATCTGAAGAAAAATGATCAGATGGATATCTGAAGGAATTTAGACTCAGATCTCTTATACCCATTTTGTTAAGTAGATAAAAGTTTGATTTATTGATAAAAGATAAAGCCAATGGACAACACCTATACTGAAATATCAAAAAAATGTAAGTGTCAGAATGGATTTTTTTCTAGTAAATTTATTTCATACTTTACAACTGATAAAGTAGATTTCTAGATTTCAGATTACAAATGTTTGTATTCTGAAACACGTGTAAATTGACACTATAATGCAAGCTAGATAAGGCTCATACTACTGTTTTGCTCTGAAACAAAGAAATGACCTTGTTCTGTTCTCTTTTCCATGATGGTTATAACTCATTTGTATAACTGTGTGGATGAAGTCATGAGAAACAGCAGAGTATGTAAAAATGCACAAACAACAGCAATTTCTGAATAACAACTGTATATTTCTACTGTCAATCTAAGATGTAAACTATCATTGGAAGGAATGTCCCAAAATACTTTTGTCCAGGTATTTAGTGTCAGTAGTTCTGCCATGTTGTTAGTGCTTTTGTCTAGGCTTGTTGGCTTGTTGTTAGTCTAGTTTTAAAAGTGATGCTTATCTATTCTGACAATGAGTGGTTTCACTCATTCTACATTCAGTGTCTTAGTTGCTTCTTACTAACAAATGACTTATGATTTGCTTTCTCTATGTCCTGAATTTACCAGTTTCCCTTTTTACTCATCAGAAGTTTCTATTCCACTACCTCTGTTACTGCAATCATCAGGTCAGTTGTACCACATCCTGATCTCAATCTTAAATGTTCATCTTCTATTTTACTCACATCTACTCTCCATACTTATTTATTGATCAACCTTTTCAGCAGTTTCATGTAATAAGGCAGGAGCTTTTTACCTCTGTACTGCACACATTTGGGAATATCTCCTTTGCTCTTGCATACATGTTATCAAAATTTTCATTCTCCAGTCATATGGGATAAACTTCTCGCTCTCTCTGTCTCTCCCACTCTCTCCATCTATATATGTATAGACAGATAGATACTGCTATAATGTTATGAATACCCCAAGAGCCATTTATCCCATAACACACTCAACATCTTCATCATATCTGCTTTGACTTCATCTGATCCTGATGCTTTCCTTGACTTCATTTCCCTTGATAAATTTTATACTTCTTCTAGGTTGGGTTCTCCTTCCTCTTTCATTGTAAGGTATGCATATAACAAAGCTATTTCTCTAGGGTTTTCTTCATTCAGAAATTTCTAGAAATACTTTTTTCCATCTACTCAATGTTATCTGGGTTAGTGAACAGATTGCTGCTGGCATCCTTTTTGAATTATGCCTGTTAATAACCTTCCTTGTCTTGCAGTCATTGCCATGAAAACTAAATAGAGATTCCTTGCACCATCAACTAAGTCATTATTCAGAAGCTGGTATAGAGTCTATAAAACCTGGTTCTTTACTATTCTGACTACACTCTTAGCCTGTTTGCTAGCCAGCCAGTATGCCCTCTTAGACATTAGGTATCATGTATTTAAAACTTAAATCATGATGTGCCTCTGTACCTAATCTAAAGTAACTGGACATTTTTGTAGGAACGCGTGATTTTGCAAAGCAAAAAAAACATACCCAGTACTAAGATATCAGGACATTTGTCTAAAAGTAACATCATTCCTATGCAGAAAATATAGTTTAGATGATTTTATATTGCCTAATTTCCCCAGTGCTTAATTAGACAAGTGGTCCATTTTGCAGTACAAGCTCTTTTTAAACAAATGGTGTATATTCAGTTTTATGTGATTGCTACTACATTGTAGGGCAGTAATGAGTACTGGTACTAATCACAGATTTCAAACCTATACTAGAAAAGGTGGTTAAAGCTGTGGTTACTGTGGTGTATAGCTAACTGATGATACATAGAGAAGGTAGAAAGGTTGGGGGGAAACAAATATATATATATATATATATATATATATATATATATATATATATATATATATAAGCAACATTTTCTTCAGCTCTTACAAGAAAAACTTGACCTAATTTCCATACCTTAAAAAGTGCTACATATCAACAATTCCCAGAATTCAGAAACAGCTAATCTCTTTGGCCACACAGAAGAAAACACTGTATTTATTTATTTATTTATTTTATTTATTTATTTATCTTTCTTTTCGAGTTAACTTAACATTTTTCAAACTCCAAGAAAATATTAAGAATATACTGCAATGAAACATGATAAAATCATGACAACAATATGTGTATAAAAAATAAGAAATACTTGAAGAGAAGTAATTTTAGGCAGCTCTGAAAAGAAAATGTTGACCTGTTTTTTATTGTCTTAAATAAAAAGTCTAGCTCCCAACTCCTACAATTCAGCAATAATCATTTGGTCTCCACAAAAATAAATGCAATGCTTTTTTTTCTGTCTTTGTCACAAAATGTTTAAATCTCCAAGAATATTTAAATTAACTGATAACTATATTGAAGAACTACTCCAAAAAAATCTCAAAACAACTTTATTCCCACAAATAAATCCACAAGTTAAGCACTTTCATCCCAAAGCCCGGACTTCCTCAGAGCAGTAAAATACATTCATCCATTCATTTAAGTTCATCTCATAATGTACTGATGTCCAATCATCTTGAGAATGAAATGTAAAGCCTCAACTCATTTTTTAAAATACAGTTTTAAATCCAACTATAAAATTATTTCATGTTTTACTCTTAATAGAAATAAAATCCCCATCTATTAAAAACTTTACTTTTTTTTAAATTAGCTTTAAAAGTCTTTTTTAAATATATTTCACACCATGTAAGATTAATTTTTAACAAACTGCCTAACAAAACCATCCCATTTAAACCTGGGATTTCAGCAGGTTTAATCAGATGGTTTTATTTGGCAGTTTGCTAAGAACTCAACCTATTATGGATTTAAATACTATTATGGATTTAAAACTTTTTAGTACAAAAATTAATTTCACTTGTTTTTTAAACGGGTTGAGGGAGCAAGATATGTGGACACTTGCTTACAATGTAGTAGTGTGTTCAATCCCCCTCCCACTCTACCCTTGATTAGTTATTTTTGAAAAAAAATTGTGAATTTGAGTGTAGGGAAGTATTAAGAGGAAGGACAAGTAGAAAAAAACAACTTGTCTGACAGCGAACATTTGTTAGTAAAAATGATTTGTAGTAACAAGGAATTAAGGGTGATAGAACTGGATAAAGGTGGGAAGATAGTGGTCATGAACAAAAATGACTATTTAAATAAATTTAATACTTTGTTATAAAACTATATATGTGAAGAAATATCAATTAATTGTGTTAACATTTCTACACGTAAGATCAACTGTATAGTGGAAAGACTTTTTTGTCCAGGGAAAAATAACTAAAGAAGTGTATTCCTATGTAAGTACCTAATTGTACCTTGTATATTTGAAATCCTGAAGATTTATAAATGCTTGGTTTTAACCCACCACTTAGACTTATAGTCAATGCAGGAAACTCAAGGACACACTGGTCAGCTAAATATATAGATATCATGTCAAGCAATTCTTTGGGTTTATTTGACCACTTATTAAAGGACTTCTGGGACTTTTTGACTAAATTGAGGGCAGTGAAACCCAGTCCAGGAACCATTGTTATGTACCATAGATGTGAATGATTTCTAAGTGTTATTCCACATGATAAGCGATTAAAATGGTTTAATGAATTTTTGGTGGACAACATCAATTTGAGTCAAAATGAGATCAATATTTTATCTATATTGATGGAAATTGTTTTGGGGCATAATTATATTCATTTTGAAGGACATACCTTTTACAAAAGAAGGTGGTTGCAATGGGGGTGATGTGTATTCCCATGTTTTTGAATATAATTAGTTGCAATGGTAGAAGAAATGGATTTTTAGAAGTGCATTCAAAAAGAACCCTTTTATATATGATATTTTGGACAATATGTTTATTTTATGGTATGATACGTATAGTAATTTGGAAGTATTTATTGATTACATGAATTTTACCAAAACTTTTTTGAAATTTACCCACAAAATGTAAAGTGTTTAATAGGTAGGGATTTTATTTTGTTTAAGAATACAACATGAAATAATTTTTATGGTTGGATTTAAAACTGTATTTTAAAAATGAGTTTGACCTTTAAATTTAGTTCTCAAGACGATTTGACGCCAGTACATCATGAGATGAAATTAAATGAATGGATGAAGTGTTTTACTGTAATGAGGAAGTCCTGGGTTCAGGATGAAAGTGCATAACGTGTGGATTTATTTGTGGGAATAAAGTTGGTTTTACAATTCTGTGGAGTGGAGCTATTGGTGTATTTTATTGGTTCTTGGTTTTACATTGTGAGTGAATATTTGATTGAAAATAATACAGCAATAAAAAAGTTTAAAAAAACAGTTTTCACTCTAAGGTGGCTTCAGTTCAGAGAAAAACAAATTTTAAAAATCATTTGTGTAGAAGTTGTAGTAGATCTTCATTTCCTGGGTTCTGACAGTCTTACAGTAAGAATATCTCAAAGGCAGGGATTCAGAAATATCTGCCACAACTGCTAAGCCCAAATGTAAGCAGAAGACCATTGGAGGTAGCCCTTTCCAACTCATAAATAGGTCCACTGCAGTGATTTGACATGGTCCATAGAATCATCATGGTGGGTTGTCTGCATGTCATGCTAAATGCTAATAAAGAATTCTGGGGGTGTGGCCTATACCCATCCTTCCCTCCTGTTCCATCAGTCACTCAAGCTGCTAATCAAACCTGGTTCAGCTGGGCTATAGTCAAGGCTTTATTCCTCTTTACCACTGGAATGGATATTATCTACCACACTTTTAAACTCCATTTTCATTCGATCCTACTCTCTATCAAACCTTATTGAACAAATTTCTATCTTCCCCAATAACTCTTGAATATCTAATGCCTATTCTTTAAATTCCTCTCATTTTAATGTATAAGTAGGAAAGTATTTTCATCTTACTTTTAAATGGCACGTGATCTGATATAGTTATCAGACAGGTCCCAAACACTTTTAATTAAATGCAAATGTTCCCATGAAATATAAGTTTGATCCAGTCTCATGGAGTTACTGAATCTTGTGGTATAATATGTAAATTTTGTCTGAGCTCCTGGTAGGGAATTCACATCATCTATACCAAATATTCTCATATGCTTATTCAAAAATTTCTCCCTTTGGTTTAGATTCCCTTCTAGGTCCCTAATACATCCTCACTAGTAGAAATCTTGCAGCCCTCACCCATAAACAATACTCCCAGCTTAAAACATATTATTTTTTCCAAAATTCTCCTATACTCAACAGCAGTATTTTTAGGGTGAGTAGAAATACAAGTCAATTTAATACTCCTCCCCTGCCAATAACTTTTACTATTGGAGCACATCTTGCAATCAGTATTATTTTTTTCCTTTTTCCCTGATATTCTGCTGAATGTCCACTCTAAAATCCTTTATTTGTCAAATTCACATGATAATTTATATAATAGGAATAATATCCATTTGTTAACCAAGTAGACTCACTGGATGCACTGTTCCTTTTCAGTGACCAACCAGAAGTAATGAATATTAATCATCTTATCATAGTTACACAGGAGACAAATGAGGGTTGAGGGAATCAAACTGTGTACCACAGAAAAAAACAGTTCACAGCCTTAATGCCTTAATCTTCTACACCAACTGCCAGACAGTAACACTGATATTTTTTTTAGACTCACTTTGTTTTTAGCATTTTCTCATGTGTACTGCCCCAAGTACATTGGTAGGATTTGTGGATATTTTTTGTCATCCATGTTTGGCTACAATTCAATTGAACCTCCTGTGGCATTCTTATTTGCACCATTTACTTCCTAATTTAATGTGAAACTCTTTGCCTTTTTTGAAGGCCATATGCATTCCTTGTTAAAATTTTCAAAACAACCATTTTTGGTGAAAGCTATGACTCCATAATACACACAACATTTCTTTTGAATATTTGTTTCCAACTTTAAGCTTACATGCACACACTAATGTATTGCAGACTACAGTTGCTTTTTGTAATCTCTGTCTGAATGTATGTCACATTTTCCCAGAATTCTTGCTTCAATAAAAACACTCAGTTGGAAAAAAAAACTAAATACATTTCAAACTATGGCATCCAGTATTGAATCCAAACATGTAATGCTCTATGTACTTTCCACAAAGGAAGTATACTCCTTCAGATAGGAGAAATTGCAATTCCTCCAAAGCAATAAATGCACCTATAGGCATTATTTATTCTAAAATTAAGGTTAAACATTCTAAATCACATGCTAAAGACTGAGTTTCCATTTAGACAGATAGTTATCTGTTATTGCATTATCTCTATTCTGTTCACATATTTGAAAACAACTTTTATGCTTTTAATAAATTTTAACTTTTAGTTTAAGAAAACAATGCACTGGCTACCATTGAATAATTAAATAAAATTGTGCATTGTTTTATTAAATACATTAAAGTACTAAAGGTGCTGGGGACACAACTTCTCATGTAACTATTTACTTCCCACAGTTTTAAGTGTAATTTATTTTTACTAATCTGCTTGCCAATATCCCTTTAGCTGCTAATTACATTGTACCTTTTAGATTTCAATCAGAACACACTTTTTAGACCTCTCAAGATTAATTGCTTGTATATGTGGACTTGTTGTCTTCAATTAAAATCAGGGTTTACTGAAAATAAACTATGTAGATTTAATTCAGAATATGCTTTTCAGATCTGATGTAATTAATTGCTTGTCCATCCAGTTTGCTTGTTTTCAACTAAAAGCAGATGGCACTGGAAAAATAGCTACTAAACTCTTCAAATGCAGGAAATAACTAATGATTTTCATGCTTTATGTTGTTTTTTCTTATTTCTGAGCCTGTTTCTTAAAAAGCTAAATGGTTTACATTCCCTCATCAGCAGGCCAAGAGCACAACATTATATTAACTTAACTTGCTTTTTTGCAGCCTCTGTTCTTATGGTGAGAGAAATCACAACTAAGGAAAATATCTTATTACTTTAATATCACTAGCACAGTGGTCAATAATAAAACTCCACACACTTCACATTTAAAATGCTTCTAAAAGTATACTATATAGGACTGCTTTGCAATGTAACATGTAAATTGTGGTTTAATATTATGTGTTTGAGGCTGGGAAGCACAGCCACTGGAAACACCAAAACACACCAATGAAACACAGAAAGCTGACTATAGTTCATGTGACCTTAACTTTGAATCTCAAAAACACCCTACCACTCTGGACCCAGGAACAATTGCTAACATGGGTCCTGAAGGGGGAAAAGTTGGGCTTCAATATTGCTGGTGTTTGGTATTCTGACCTTTGGTGTCCACAGTTCTGGCATTTTCAGATCAAGCTTTGGCCATATAATTGAAACCTGAATTACATCATGATTTTTTAAAAAACTATTAATAAGAACAAAAATTGTTTTACTTACAGTTAATTCTTCAATCCCTTTACTGCCATTCTAAACATTAATGTCATAATGTGGAGTTTATGCTTTATAATTCTTCCACCAGTTCTTCCATCAGTTTAACAGTCAACAAATTCTCAGTCTTTTTCAGCCACTTCTTTTTTTCTGAAACACGGTTCATATCAGTAAACTATATCTAATGGTGTTGATGCTTTATAGTTCCACATTTTTTCAGTAATTTCATATTGTTATTGGTCTTCTTCCTGTTCATATTGCTTCTCAACACCAGTCTCTAATTTAAATCAAAAATATTTCTTATTTTTCTATTCAGTCCTGATAGTTTACTGGTCTTCAGTCATTTTCTTAGGGACAGTAGACTAGGCTTCACAGGCTAAGTCTCTCTGTCAGCTTTATTATTGTTAGAAGATTGAGAAGTAAAATCTCCATCAACTTTATGGCTCATTCTTTGATGGCTAAACTTTTTATTTCCTCTTTAGCCTGTTCTGATCCAAACATTTCTTTGATCCACTAGGAAAAATAATTTTAAAGAAAGCTGGCTACAGCAGCTTGAATTTCATAGTTAACTCTTTATGGTCAGTGATTTATGAGATAAACTTGCTTCTTTTCTGCCTAGTGTGCAGTGGATGTTAATTTTCCACAAATAATCCTGCATCCCCAATGTTTAATACATTTTTCTTCCACTCTAGTTTTATCAGAAACAGCTTTCTGCTAGCATGATTGCATCTTTACTAATATAAGTCCCAACTACTATACCGTGGCTAGATGTGGAACATGCATATGATACCCTCTAAATTTATAAACCCTGCTGTAGAATACCAGAACAGTTGTTTATCTGCACGTTCTTAAAATGAAAGCAATGAATTCCTTCCCATTTTTGGTTTAGCAAAAATAGTTTACCTTCATGTGTGCGTATTGCACACGGGCGAACAGCAATTGTCCGAAAGGCCGTTTGCAAAGTTTGCAAATGCCGAACGGAAAAAGGTTTGAATGTGCAATGAGTGAATGCACAGTGACATTTGCTCATTGCACATTCGACATTGTGGGGAGGATTCCACTATAGTGGGGATCGGAAAATGGTCCCTTTACCCACTGTAGTGTGATCTCGGAGATAGAATATTAAAGTAAGGGGGGTGTGGGGGTGCATGGGGGGTGTTTTTTCCTTCGATATTTATGTTTGAAAATCAGCGAATCTGCTTTTCAATTTGCTGATGTTCGAACATATGGAATCATCACTGTTTTGACTTTCGTGGTTACTATTCACTCATATGAGCAATCGCACCACTGTGATTCAGTTTTATAAAGGTAAACCAGCAAAAATATCAAGTTTTCTATTTCTGCTCTGTCTTCTAACTCTACTGATTTTGAGACAGCTCTTCCAGATAAGTCTAATGTTCAGCCAGCCTTTACTTCATTTCATCTTCTTTTTTGTGCAGATATATTAGTCATTTGAATAACTACTTAAATCTTCTTGTATTTGACATTATATATTCCTCCAGTGTTTCATTCATTTTAATCATCCCTCAGAGCATTACATTTAATTTTCTTCTAAATTACTAGACTCCATCTCCTGTACCAAAACTGAAGCTGAACTGCTTGTTGCTGAATGGCTGCTATTTTTTTTCCCAGCCAAACCTTTTTCTTCTATGTTTTTAGTTTATTTTTGCTTACTTTCTCCTTGGTTCTTCTCTGCTGGAATCTAGCTAGTGTAAATACTAGCCAACATCTAAATTTTAACCAAAGTGATAACTTATAATGGCTTTTAAACTTTTTTTCAGTTCTCGCACAAAAAAGTGCAAATCAGTCCAGCTCTCAGTTTTTAGCTATCTTGGAAGATCAAACAATATGAAATTCTTGACCCACATTTTGTGGACTATTGATAGATATTATTTCATCTGTAATACCCTGTCATGGAAAAATAAGTATCTACAGAGAGAAGGCAATGGACATTCTTATACTGAAACAAATTTCCTCCAAAGTTTAAACAGAGAAGACTTCATTTTTCATGTGGTAGCAATTTCTCAACTTGATTCTTTGCAAACTTTGCATATTTGAACTAATTGCTCAGTCTGGTCAGAAATCATGGCAATAAATAATGTCACGTCCTTTATTTACAATTAGTGATTCCCAGATATGACTTATGGATCTTATGTAATATTGCCTCTTGATGGTATATAGGAATTATAATGTCACAGTCACCTAAAGCATTCTCTTTTTATACACAAACATGAAAAATGATTTGGGAAATACACTCGAATATATAGATGTACTAGCTATTTGGCATTATCATGCAGCCATTCATGGAACCTTTGAAAACCTAAAGTCCATTGATATTATTTCTTTATCTGTCTTTATACAAGATGTCTTTGTATCAGATAAGGAATTGTTCCATATGCTTCAGTCTGCCTTCCTGTTTTTAATTTCTCCAAGTCTTTTGGGTTTCTCATACCATGATGGAAATGGACCCCATTTCTAAGTCAAAGTATGATTCAAGTTCATGAAATTAGTATTGTTTCAATCTTTGATGTTTGCCAGAAGTGCTCTTCACAGCACCCACAAGGTGCCCAGCAATGACTCCTTCTGCAATTCACACAGAGTTATGCATATTGGTAACATCTAAGTATGATTCTAAATTCTTTTTTATAAGACTCATTGCTTCTGCTACTATTGGAACTGTCTGAGTATCCTTCTTCCACATTACCCTCATTGCTGCCTGCAAATCCTGGTATTTAATGACTTTTTGTCTCTCTGTGGGACCACTTTACATGACTGAAAGCTGAAAACAGCTGAGTCCACAATCTTGAATGTTCAAAATACTGAAAACTAATTTGACTGAATTTCAGAATACTGAAAGCTGACAATGATGAATTGCAAAATACAGAATATCAGTTTGTACAGTACTATAAGGTAAGCAAAGGGTATAATATCCTTTTCCCCACTGTAGTGCCATCCTGGAGTAGTATATATAGTTTGGGGTGTAGGGGTGCAGCCCCCCACATTGGGGGAAGTGGGCTGCATAGCCCCCCACCTAGTTTGGTTTTATATCAACCAGTGATGGTTAATAAGGTAAATAAGAAATTTTTAATTTTAGAAAAGTTAGTTGTTGGTGTTGTATTAGTGTATTTTTTTCTTTTATAGTTTTCATTTGGTGAGATGAATTGTTAGTGATATATTTCATAGTTTATTTGATATTGTGAAGCTAGGTTTTGTGAATGTTAATATTATTTGTGATGAAATTTTTGGTATTCATGGATCTGTGCATTTTTTGTTATGTTAAGCAATTTACAGGTAAAGGGAAACACATGTCATGTCTATCGCTTAACATTTTGTATTTTGCATTTCATCATTGTCAGCTTTCAGTATTTTGAAATTCAATCAAATGAGTTTTCAGTACTTTGAACATTGGCGATTGTGGACTCAGTAAAATGAGCGTTCAGTCATGTGAAGTGGACCCCTCTCTGTACATAAGACACTGCATTTACTGTGTGTAGCAATTTCAATGATCAATGGTACTTTTGTCTTTTTTCATGGACTACTATATCTGGTTTTCTCGCATCTATTTTTTGAACTGTCAGTAATGGGTGATCCCATGTGTTATAAACTTCATAATTTTCTATAATGCTTTGTGGCTCATGTTTCCATTGTTTTTCAGATACTTCAATATTATAATCATTGCACAATCCCCAATGCAACAGTCTTGCCACATTATTATGCCTTTTAGTATACAGTCCTTCTGACGTTAATATATCACAACCAGCAACAAGATGTGTGACTGTTTCCAATTCTGTTTTAGAAAACCTACATTTGTCTGATTCTCCTACATGTTCTATGTACTTTGTAAACCAGTGTGTACATAGTACATTATCTTGGGCAACCGATATTAACCTTTTGTCTTTTGGATTAAGTCCACCCCTCCTGATCAACATGAGGCTCTTTCAAGAGTATTTATGCATTTTCCACATTTCTTGTGATCTCATCTGCTCTTTCACTTCATATTCTTTCATTTGTTTTTTGGCACATTCAGTTGCTGCCTGATTTTTATCTACTTCTGGTTTGATTTCCATTCCCACTTGACACTGATATGCTTCTTCTAAACAAAGCAGGGAAGTCATCTTAGACTTATTCTCTTCATGTTTCAAAACATTTACTACATTTGAGTCTTGTGAATTCAGCAGATATGTATGAAGTCCCATGATTGCAGATCTATACATGTAATCAATTTCAAGGAGTCCCATACCTCTTTCAGAATGGGGAATACCTAGTCTTGGTATTCACTAAATTTTATAAATCACTTAATGAATATGAGGCATCCTTCTTGTTTTCCTGTCCAACTGATCCATCACCTTTTGGGGTCAGTCAATCACTCCAAAACTGTAAGTTAGGATAGGAAGAGCAAATTGGTTTATAGCTTGGACTTTCTTCCAAGATGTCAATGCTGTTTTCTGTATTCATTTTAATCTTCTAAAATATTCCTTACTGAGTTTTATTTATATTTGTTTATGTTTTTTTGTTGATCCTTCTTCAATTTCCAAATATTTATACAGTCCCTCTTGTTCAAGTTCTTTTATATTACATTCAGACCTCTCAACCATAGTGAATTCCTCAGTATTTACTGGTTTTGAGGGCAAAATATTGGGGTGGCATGAATTCCTGAGTGGCCCCCTTAATTTCCAAATTTCACTGTCTTTTTTTTTTATTACCAGTTACCACTTTAAATTTTTGGCTGATGTCACCAGCCTATAGAGGCGTGCATGATGACATCATCTACTGTTAGACTTGGAAGGAATAGTAAAAATAACAGCAATGGTGGGCGGCATAATGACTCCTCCAGGTAAGAAATTGCATCACCAGCCATGATACTGTGTGCAAGTTTGTATTCATTCAAACTGCAAGTTTGTTCTTTCAGTTAACTGGCTGCGCTACTGTAATTCATTCAACCTGCATTCATTCTTTCAATTTATCCAGCCAGCTCATTCTTGTGCATTTGAGATACTGTGTACAGAACTGTGTATTTAGAGGGTGTGTGTGTGTGTAGAACTGTTTATTTATTTAACAGTTCTTGTGCATTTTGTAGTTTGCTGCATTCAGAGGCGTGTGTGTGTGTGTGTGTGTGTGTGTGTGTGTGTGTGTGTGTGTGTGTGTGTGTGTGTGTGTGTGTGTGTGTGTATGAAATGCCCCACTTAGTTATACCTGGCGGTTAGGGTTGCAGGTTCAAAGAGGCAAGAGCCTGAGTTCTCTACCCATACCACCACTTCTGATTGAAGGAGTTATAGCACTCAACTGTACAAAGTTTCACAGAAAGTCTGGAATGTTTGGCTCATACATTTTGGTCTGTTGCTCTTAAAATTTGGATGGTGCAGTGGTAGTGTTGTTGCCTCACAGCAAGAGGTTCTCTGGTGTGATTCTCAGCTGAAGTCCCTTCTGTGCACAGTCTACATGTGTTAGTTTGTGTGGGTTTCCTCTGGGTGCTCTGGTTTCCTCCCATTATACAAAGACATATGTCTGGAGCATTTTTTCCCAGGCCTCTGTCTGCTGAAAATTGGCTTTGTTCCAAGTTGGACTTTCCAGTAAACAAATGTTAAATAAAAATAAAATAAAATGTATGGTTTTCTGGCAAATCAGTGAGAATTGAATTCATTAAATAATGATAGCCATTTAAGTTTGTCTTATCTTTCAGGAAACACATGGTAACACAACATTTTATTCTAGCAACTTTCTAAGATTATACAAGCAATGTTTAAAATGTTTCCCCAGTTTTGGGCCTTTGACCCCCACCCCCACCCCAATACATTTTGGCTTTTTCCTGATTTCTTGTGCTGCACAATTCTTCAGGATAAGAGAAGTTTAGTGTTTATGCAAAGTCTACTTGCATTGTTAGTAGCACAACAGGTAGTATACTTGCTTTTGCTAATGAAGGGTGTGGGTTCATAGGTTCATAGGTGTGTACTAGGGTAATGGCCCTGGAGCCTTTACAAGCCTAGCTAATATAAGTGCCCTGGCATTGTGCTGCCCGATGTTAGTTCCCAGTGCCTCTATCAAGTAGAACCACTAGAGTGATTCCCAGGGTGAACTTTCTATTTCCCATCCACTCACCAATATTTCTCTTGAAGAGGGCTAGTGTGGTACTCTGCTTGATATGTATGGGAAGTCTATTCCAGAGCATGGGCAGTCTCTGGGTTATGAACCTGTCCCTCCAGCATGTTCTGTTGATTGTGGTAATGAGGTTGAGGTCTCTGGAGCATGTGGTGTGGAGGGACTGGGATATCTTTAGATGTAGCATTTCTAACAGAGCTGGGTCAGACATGGCTTTGTAAGTCAAGCAGAGATCGCCTCTTACTAGACAATATGAGACAGAGAACAGATGGAGTTTTTTTAGTCTGTCCATGTAGGACATGTGTTTAAGGCCTAGGATCCTTTTCATGAGGTACTTTTGTGGCCTTTCCAGCTGTCACAGCTGTCTAGTGAGGTACATACCAAATGGGGCATTATACTTGATGATTGGCATAATGAGGGAAGAGTAGAGAGAGATGATACCTCTTTCTTCCTGGATGCAAAGCCCTTGGCAATGAGATGTGCCACATAGAAGGACGTTTTGACCACAGTGGTAATGTGGTGGTTGGAGGAGAGGTTGCTGTCAACCTGTATCCCCAGATATCTTATAACACATTCAGTGTTCAATGGGCTCCCAGCAATGTGGTAATTAGTGGGAACAGAGTTTTTCCCAAAGGGGATGACAACACATTTTTTGGCATTAAGCTTAAGACCATGGTTTTGACATCAGTCATTGGTCTCAGTGAGGCCTTTCTGTAGGATGTCTACATCATTTGGGGAGTTAATAATGGCTATCAGCTTGCAGTTGTCTGTATACTTGATCAGCCAGAGTCCCTCTGTGTTGGTCTGGACATCTGAGAAGTAGATGCCAAACAGGAGAGGACCCAGGACCGATCCCTGTGGGACTCCACTCATGACTGGTTGGCAGTCTGACTTGAAGTCTGCTACTTTCACACTGTGGGTTTTATCTGTGAACCAGTTTGCAACACACCTAGTATTATAAGGGTTGATGCCTAGTTTGGTGAGTTTATCAATAATTCTGGAGTGAGGAATAGTATCAAAGGCCTTGGCCAGATCAAGGTAGACTGTATGAACTGCCTTGCCCTCATCCACAGCTCTTGTGACTGACTCATAGAAGTTAACCAGGTTGAGCAGGCATGATCTACCTTTCACAAAACCAAATTGCATGGGATCTAGAGTTTGGTGATTCCCTATATCCTTGTTAATTAGGTCCATATTGATGTGCTCCATAACCTTACACATCAGACTCATCAGGCTAATCAGGTGATAATTCTCAGGGCCTGTAGTCTCTCCCCCTTTATGGAGAGGGATGACTGTAGCAGTGCACCATTTGGTAGGGACAAAGCCTGAAGTGAGGCTGCGACTGAACAGGGCACACAGATGTGGTGCCAGTTCACATTGTAGTTCATGTAGAACACATCCAGGGATATTGTTGGGTCCCATAGAAGCTGTATTCTTGGCCTTGGACAATGCAGCTTTAACCTGTGCTATAGTAATGCTGGGTGCCTGGCATTCCTCTGGTATTGTGATTGGTCCTTTGGAAGGGAGAAAGGGGTAAAGTTGGCACTGAATCTGTCAGCCAGTATGTTGGCAATATCTGTTGGCTCAGTATAAGAGGTACCATTGTGCAGTAATTCAGAGCAAACCTGGGTATTGCCATGGAGATTCTTGCTATAACAATAGAATGCTTTGTGGTTGTTTTTAGTGTCTGTTGCAATTCTGCCTTCATAGCTGGCTTTAGAGGTTTTGATGAGGGATGTCAGCTTTTTGTTGAGGCTAATAATAGAGTTTTTCCAGTCTTGGGACTTCACTTTTTTCTGCAACAGTTTCTTCCTTCTGTTGTAGAGTTTATTAATGGCAGGGGACCACCAGATTGGCTTCCTTTTTTTGGAAGAGAGCATCTTGGTTCTGTTGGGTATGGCTAGTTCCATGCATTTATGTACATGTTTGTATAGTGCATTGGTGCATGATTTGGCAGTCATGCATCTATTTTCCATTGACATGGGTGCCGTGAAGTTAGCCACTTCTGTTTTTAGGAGCACAAAGTCAGCTTTGGAGAAGGTTTTCATGATGGTTACCTTTGCGGGGGTTGTGGGTGAGATGTGTATTTCTGTGGTGATTAGTTTGTCATCGGATCTAACCAGGGAGGAATTGACTATTGGTGTAGAGCAACTGTTGCCCATGTTTGTAATAACCAGGTCAGGGATGTTGCTTCCTCTAGTGGGGCTAAGAATGAGCTGGTCCAGGGCATTGGAATTGATGAATTCCAGGAAGCGTTGGGCCAGTGTATTGGTGCATGAGTAGTTTTCCAGGTTGATGGAGGGGTAGATGAAGTCACCTAGTATGAGAGTGGTGGGTTGAACCCTAATAGTTTCCAGGGTGCTTAGGAATGTGGAGTGACAGTCTTGGGACATGGTTAGGGATCTATATCAGGCTACAAACTGAATCGTCATCTTACCCAATGTTAGTTGTACCTGAAGTATCTCAGATGCATATCCTTTATAAATATGGAGACACCACTGCCTTTGGAGCTTCAGTCCATGTTCTGGGGTCAAAAGGTGTAGAATGAGTTATAGCCTGGTAGTGGAGGGGTGCTTTCTGCTGCTTTAAACAAGGTCTCCATTACAGCACAAATGTTGATGTTCTCAATTCTGAGGAGTGCTTTGAGCAAGTACATCTTGAGATTTAGACTTCTAGCATTGAGCAGCATGACCATCAGATTGCATTTATTTATAGCTGTTACAGTGGTAATTTCCTCTTTGGAACATCGCCTAAAAAAGGCACTATAGGGGTAGCAAGAGCCTTAGCCCATATCCAGAAACCCAGGGGTGAGAGATGCAGGCCATCTCTGACAAAGCATCGAGGTTTGTCAATCATGTCATCCCAAACAGACAAGTACTGGATCCCCTTAGAATGACACCAAAAACATAGCCAATTATTGAAGTCAATAATTTTCTGCTTGCACTGCGATATTATTCTGGGTGATGGTAGGATGCTGCTCAGGGCTAGGGTCATACCTGCTTGGGCCACATAATCCAAGAGCTCCTCCATGTCTCTTTTCATGTAGTCCTGGTAGATGCATCACAGGTCATTCACATTCACGTGGACAGTGATAGAGTCATACTTGTACTTGTGTAGATAGATTGCTGATACTGTACTGTGTTGTACTTTTAAAGGGGGTGGATACTGCAGTCCTGAGAATGTCCTCCTTTGGTAGAGATACCTAGTAACTATGAACCTGTTATCAGTTTGCCATCCATTCCGTATTCAAATATTACTAGCCTATCTTTTTTAATGTAACATAGGCAATTTATTCTTCAATGGCAACAGGCACTTTACTTGTAGATGAAACAATGAAATATAACGTTTTTTTCTAGCAGCAACTTCGTCATTAGTTACAGATCTCTTTATTATGGAATTATTTAAATGACTTTTACTTCTGTTGAGATTGTGCATATTTACTGATACTGGTGGATTGCAGAAGTTTGAGTAGACTTTTATGATGGAAATGTTCTGAATTAGGCAGTATTGTTATTATTGGTTAATGTATTTTGTTTCGTTGCTTACTGGAAAAAATTTCGAAACAAATTTAAAACGTGCTCTAACTAGAGTGCTATATACAGTCAGGAAGGTGTATCAAAGAACACATGTATGTTTCATGTGTACGGGGCCTATGATTTGAAAACAGCCCAAAGGTAATCTTTATCCACCACTGGCCATATGCATTTTCTTTGGATGTGGGTTTCAATGCTGTTTCAATGGATGTGAGTTTCAAGGGCAGAGAAGTTTTAATGCTAAGTCTATTTTCATTGTGAGAATGTATTGCTTTGTTTAGCAAATGTCTATTAGTGTTTGTGCTATAAAATGTAAAATAAAATCCAAATAATCATTGTACAAGTAAAGCAGTATACGCATTACAATGTTTATGGTAAATGGGATGAAATAGCCAAGCAATGGGACATTAGAATGGCTGCAGGGGACTCTGGGGCCATATTATGGTCATTTGTTCTTCAGTTTGTGTTTGAAAGTTGGTATACCACAATCCCATTGGAGTGGGCAGGGTTGCATAATTATGTACGCAAATGTTATGTTAACTGGCGAACAGATTTGTACTTATTTTTCATGGGCCTTTTTCCAGATTTTTGACATTTCCAGGTTGAGAGCTATGATCACATTCCTGTCCCAAACTGATGTTTTTTTTTTTTTTTTTGGTGCTGCAGGTTTCCTGTTTTAAAGGCTGCATTTGCATATTTACCAAGACCAAATGACATTCTTATATCATCTGAAAAAGTTTTGGCTACTTGCAGTTCTGCTTTCAGTTTCTTGTCTGATGAACTATATACAGTTTTAAATCATCTACAAAAAAATAAAATGAGAAGTCTTTGCATTTAGTTGTTTTCTTTGAGCCAAATTGTAGCCATGACCTAGTCTTTTAAGTAGACAGCTTAATGAGTTAAGGACAAGACAAAAGAGCAGCAGTGACAGAGTCACCTTGGAATATTCCCGTTCATATGTTTTTGTCCCTGAAATAATAATTTGTCTTTTATCATGGCTTAACTGCAAAGTGGTTTGTCACTGTTTCATGGTTGCTGTAATGTAATCAATCAGTGTAGGGTGTATCTTATACATTTTTAAGCACTCTTTTATCCATGAATGTGGGATACTGTCAAATGCTTTTTTGTAGTCTATCCATGCCATGCTTAGATTTTTCTCCTTTTTACAGTTCTGCATTATGACTCAGTTTAATAACAAATGATCCTTTGTTCCATACGACTTTCTTTTGTTACACTTTTGTTCTATTCCCATGATTGAATTTTCTTCTAAATGACTATAAACTCTGTTGGCATCAGTTCCGGTGTATACTTTATATGTCATCAGGACAGAAGTTATTGGTCTACTCTTTTTAGGATAGCTTGCAGGTTCACCCTTAAGTAGGAGTATTGTCTTGCCTGTTGTTAACCAGACTGGTGTCTGTTTGGGGTGTGCATATAATTAATTCTTACTCATGGCTAAATCTTCATGTAACGATGTTAATACTTTCAGCCAGACGTTAGGTGTTACATCTGTGTCTGGAGGTTTCCATTTAGGAGATTTTCATAACTTTATTTCAATCTCTCTGGCCACTACTTCATCCCAGTTCATATCCTACACATTTGAACTTCTTTTTCTTTCATTTACTTCTTCTATTAATTTAATATCTTTGTTGTGTTCCACAGGATCTTCATAGATATTTCTCCAAAAGGTATTTATTTCTACTTTAGTGGTTGTGTTTGAATTCCTTTTGCCTTGTTTCCCAATTCTCTGTAAAACATTTTTGGGTCATAAGTAAATTGCTTATTTTGTATTTTTCCATTATATTTATCTGCATATCTTCTGTGTTTCTCTGGCTGTGCTGATTTTCAGTTTATTATTTGTGACAGTGCACAATAGATCACAATCTATTCTGATACTGCACATTGTTTTTAATCACATCTTTCTGAGTATTTTTGTTTATCTGTTTCCTTTTCAATACTCTTCTAACAGAGACACTTATTGTCTTAATTGTTTTATAGTTTATTCTATTAGATACATCCATGGTGATATTTGATTTATCTGCTTCCTTTCTATTACTACCCTGTGTTTTTCTGGTAAGACTTTATCTGTTATTAATTTAGCTGCATGGTTATATGTCCTATTTACTTCTGTTTTATAGCATTAATCTCTAGGAACATTCCTAATTAATGTGTGCATTTGTTTTATCAAACTTCTAACTTTTGGGGTTTTATTCACTTTCTGTAGCCTGATTCTTTCATTGATCATAATATGTCTGTCCCTCTCTATTAAGTCAAGCAACTCTTCTCTTAGATCATTTTCTTCTAAACTGAGGGCACATTCATTGTTCTACATCTCCTGCTGGCATAAGATAGAAAGTTCCATAGCCTCTTCCTGTGCCACATTCTGTTCAGTTTCATCCTGTGTCATCCATTGTTCTTTTGTATGGGAACTCACTGGCCTATCACACCACAACATTGACTGCATCAGGGTTACCTCAGTTTCCTGTTCTGTCCCTTGCTGTGCAACTCCAACTGATTGTTTGTACTAGTTTCCTATGGAAGGCTCCAAAGTATCTTCATATCACAACTGATCAAATATTTTCTGATTCACTAGTTTTTCCTTAATTTGGAGATCCATTGCTCTATCCTGCTGTGATGTTATCAGAGATAGATTTTCTACACTAAATCCTTCACTTTGCAGGTAATCCATAACCAAAATTTCTATTTAACTTCTCTGTTACTAATCCTCCTTTCTACTTTCCCTCTGTTTTGTTATTTTTTTGTATTGTAAATTTTTTCTATGTCTGGATGCCTTTGCCTGTATTCCTCTTCAAATATCTTTGGTGCTGCTCTTTTTGTACTGACTGGTTTTGCTCTCTCCTTTGCATAAATATTGTACCATAATAAATCTCTTTTTCTTTCCCATGTCCATATTTATTTTTCAGATATCTCCTGCTCCTCCTGTTTCTCCTTATTTGAGGGACTTATTGCTCAATCATGCTGTGATATAATCTGTGTTAGAATTCCTATGCTAAATCCTTCACTTTGCAGGTATACCATGCCTTTGATTTCTATTTTGTTAACTTCTACATTACTAATCTTCTGTTCTACATCCCCTCTTTGCGATCTTATTTTTTGTATTATGCAATTTTCCATAATTGGATGCCTTCGCCTTTATTTCTTTTCAAATATCTTTGGGGATGCTTTTTTTTCTTGATTGCTTTGGCTTTTTTCTTTGCATAAATATTGCACAATATCAGATCTCTCTCTCTTTCTCATGTCCATATTTCCTTTTCAAACCTTTCAAAATTCTCTACATTTTGTTCTATATATTTTTGCACTTCTTCAGTGACTTCTTTTTCCAAATAGCCTAAGGTTTCATGGTCTATATAATGTTTTTCATAAATCTGTTGTATTAATGAACATACATTTTTATTTGAAGCTTCTGACAGTTTTTCTTGTGGAAGTATTTTTTCTTTCCTCTAATTTCTCTCTTAATCTTTTTGTATATCTCCTGTCTGGAAATTTTAGGCTTCTTGCATAATAGTAGCAAAATAAAATTTCTTCCTCCAATAATAATACTCACATGTCCTTGTTGACTAACAGCCACGTGAAGTGTTGATATTTGTAAAATTTTACAAAACGTCAAAGTAGAAGCCTCATGAACAATAGTTTTAACATTTTAAACTTCCTATTCCTATGAAATACTATATTGTAAGAGTGTCCCAAATAACACTTTTATATCTGACAAGTCTGAAATGAGCTTGAAAGGATGTTACACCATGCCAAGAAATAACTGAAATTGGGTTTTTGAATATTCTGTATGGCACCAACTTTATTGGAGTCGAATCCGTTACCATATCTTTGAACCTCATAGAGCAAGAAATCTGGACAAAGCCCTTAATAATGGGTGTGGGGGGTGGGAGTGGGGGCAAAGGCCCAAGAATAGAGACACTTTAAATATTGCTCTCACAAACTTAAACATTGGTAGAATAACATGTTTTGCCTAAGCATGAATTTTCTGAAGGGCGTCTGTTATTATTTTTTTACTTCACCCCTCAGTGATTTGCTAATGATTTGCCAGAAAAGCACAATTTTATGAGAAAATGACCAAAATATGAGACAAAAATCTGGACATTCTGTGAAAATCTGTATAGTCAAGAGGTATGTTCAGAAGTAAAAGCATGGCCTGGGTATTTAAGACTAGTTGCACATTTGACAATGGTTTCCATACAATTTCAAACATTTTCATTCTACCCAAGTAATCACATTATGATGTTTCAGTTTTGTATCACATCATATTAGAAGAAAAACTGCTATGTTATCTATACCTTCTAACCCTTCAGTCATTTCAGCTACACCTCTTTGAAATACATCCCAGAGTGATGATATTCAAAAAGGCAATCCAGAAACCTGTATCAACTTAAACTGGTGTTGAATCTTCAAAGCTTTGAGATAGCTTCCTCCAGACTTATCTGCCAAAACACTTGGTTAGCATCTAGCACAGAGAAATACTTAACATTAGCCACATTTGTAACAACACCATCAACAGTTTGAAATTAACAGGTTCCCCTCCTAATCCATTAGTTTAAGTCTGGAGAGTCAATTATATCCTAAACTTGCATTCCTTTACTACCATCACCATGCCATCTATCCATTAAAGTCAGTTTTTCATTCATAACAGCTATACACACATACTCCATACATTTGATTTCCTGATCATTTTTGCTTCTAGGAAGTATTGGAACTTGCCTTATTCTATGAGTAAATGGCATTCCCTCAAGCAAAATGCTATTGTGCTATTCACCTTGCAAACAGCCTATACTATCGAGTAAAATCAGAATAATTTGCTTAATATAAGCAGTATCTTGGGTGCTCTATTACATAAATCTAATAACTGTACTTTTAATATTATACTGGTACTTGTATCAGGACCATTAACATTTCCAGAATTGTTTAGAAGCTTCTTAGGAAAAAGATGCATGCTATCATGGACCCTGTAAAAACTTGTGCTGCCTTTCCAGATGATTTACATTCTTTTATTGCGAGCAACATAAGGAACCTTAAAAATTCAGTCTGACGCATTCATTCTGATTCCTGTATAACAGTCATTATGGATCTGTACAGCATGAATCTTTATAATCATACTGTATGTTTAACATGCATTATGAAACAGCACATTTGATTGCTTTATCTGATTTGATGAATATATTACCTAGAACATTAACTTCTACTTTCTAGAGTTACTCACAATAAAGTAAACCTGATCCAATGGTTTTAATTTGTGTATGGAATGTGGCTGAACAGCACACAAAATTGTATTTACAGTATTAGGAAGACTCAAAGATTTTAAAAAGTAGAATAGTGCATGCAACACCTGTATCAAACTTAAATGTAATATTTCTTCTTATAATTATAAACTAGTTTCACCACAAATCATCATACCCAGTAGAAACCAAGACTGTACAGCTCTTTGATTTAAAATGCATTCATATTACGTATTTCAACTAAGCTCACACACATTTTATTTTATTTTGTTCTTAAGCCTTTTACTAAAATTAAATATCTTTATAGATTTCTTCTTTTACAAACTACATACAGCTTATGCAGGTATGCATATATGCTCCATTATAAACCAATGATTATGGATAGGGACTAAAGAGTGATTTATCATTTCTCATGTCTGATTCATTTAACACCATGTTCCTGACATTTTTGATATTGTGCACCATTCAATCTGATATCAATAAGCAATAGAAGTCTCCAAACTCAGCCTTCTGATATAGTTTCATAGTTTCATAGTTTAGTACTAGGCTATCTGCCCTGGGGCATTTGTAAGCCTAGCCATAGTGATGTGGCTTTTGCCACCCCATGAAATGGTACAAAAATGCACAGAATAAATTTAGAATACTGTACCTCTGTCTAGTAGTGACACAGTGGAGGTCCCCTTATATAATAGAATTAGTTTACTGTGCCCCTGTCTAGTAGTGACACAGATGTGACCCCTGGGGTAAACTTACGATCTCCCATCCACTCATCAAGATTTCTCTTGAAGAGAGTCAGTGAGGGGCTCTGTCTAACATGAACTGGGATCTTGTTCCAGAGCATGGGAAGCCTCTGGGTTATAAATCTATCCCTCCAGCATGTCCTATTCATACTTGTACAGAGGTTTAAGTCTTTAGCTCTTGTGGTTCTGATGGATTTGGATTTTTTGAGGTGGTGCATGTCCATCAGTTCCTGATTGGACATGGCCTTGTACGTCAGGCAGAGAGCACCTCTGAGCAGGCAGTATGCTACTGAATAGAGCTGGAGTTTCTTTAGTCTGGCAGAATAAGACATATGTTGGAGACCCTTGATCCTCTTGGTGAGGTACTTTTGTGGTCTCTCTAGCTGTTGCAAATGCCGGGTGAGGTACATACCAAATGGGGCATTATACTCAATCATGGGTCTGATTTCAGCTTAGTTTCAACAATATCTGTTGACTCCCAAAGCCCTTAATTTCTATAAAAATAAATGCTGCATATATAAAAGCCTTTTCTTTGTATCACATTGTGCCTGGAATCACCACCACACACACTTCTAACATGTTCTTTTCCTCTTCTTTGAGGATGAAAGTGTTAATTACTTTTATTCCTTCCACAAACATAACATGAAGGAAGACTGCACATTGGTTCTTTTCTAGCTTCCATTCCAGTGATGGCAAACCTATGACATGTGGGTCAAAGGTGACACACCATGACATTCTGGGTGACATACCAGCATTCACCAACACCTGAGTTGCCAAAGAAACAGAATGAACAAAAATATATATATGAGGCCCTGCACTTATCTATTACAACTCAGCAACAAAAAAGTCAGTAACTGATGTTAAACAAATCAAATGCAATGTGTTCCATATTTTTTTCAGTTCATTTCAGAATTACCATAAAAGTAGGGCAATTTTTTGGTGCACTATTTTAAGCTCAATATCAGTGTGGATATCATTTTCTCTATTGAAAGTTATTGTTTTTTATTTTACTTTTATAATACATAGCAGCACATGATTGGACTGCATTTTTTTAAATAAATGACTATATAAAACATTGTTTCTCTTTTGTTCAGTGTGGGTGGTGACATACCAGCAAAGTCAAGATATGCAGTTTCTGAATTTTTGACATGCCGATTCCAAAACATTCACCATCACTGTAATCTATTCCATGCAGTGAGGTAGAGTTCATTTTGAATCCTGAGTTTAAAATTTTCAGAGAAGTTGTCACACACATTCAGAGATGCTGGTGTTAGAAGTGTACACAGTTTGAGCAAAAATGAAAATCTGTAGCAATGTAGGCAGCTTATACACAAGTACTGTGACTGGAAAACAAGAAAAAGTGAAAATAATACTGTGATATGAAGAGATGAGCGGTAAAGAAAATTTGATTTTTATACAATATTAAAAATTAAAAAGGCAAAAATGTAAAGCAAAAAATTATATTGAAAATGAGTAAAGGAACTTGACTGCTATTGCAATTACACATCTGAGCCATGGTAAGAATATTCCAGAGAAGGAGGCAACTTCACCCCTAAGGAAACTCAAAATTTCCAGTAACACACAGTCTAGCATGAAGGAAACAACATTTCTTGTCAAATGTTTTTTCTCTAACAGCATGTAATGTATGCATATAGTTAAATAAAGACACAGTCAAGCTGAATAAATATAGAAGCAATAGACAAGTATTTCATTAAGCAATAGCTTTTGCCAAAGTCAACTAGTTCTCTCTTCAAGTCATCACTACAAGATCATCACTATATTCCTATGCATGCAGAATCACATAGTTCCACAGCCTGTTGGAGGTATAGTACTACTTAAATGTCAACTAAACCCCTATCACCACTTCTGTTCATCTTCCACTGCAATATATAAATAGACAATGACTTAGCTGTTCATCTTGTCTTGCAACATTCACTTTCTATTTAGAATCCTATGTGCAAACCATACTGGGTTTGCACAAAATCTCACATTACTGTCTTCAAGATTTTTTCTTCCAGGGGGCTTGGCCAAGATAGCTAAATGAGAGCAACAACTGGTGAAAGCTCTGTGACTGAAAACTTTTCTCTGACAGAATGTATAATAAAAAATAAATAAAATTGTGAGATACTTGTTAGCTAATTGTATTCATTATTAGACAGAAGAAATATTTACAGCTTCAAGTTCCTCAAAACCTATGATTTTCCAGTCAGAATTTCAACTGCTTGGTTAAGAGAGAATAGACTTCAACATGAAGCACTGAATAAATAACTTAGAAAAAGCTAAAACATTAAAAACAGCATGGTCCAGACTACCTATTAGGTGAATATGTAGTCAAATTTGACAATGATTATTCCAGGAAAGTAATGAGTAAAAGAAAATTCTGTTTACCACTGATCAAGGAACTTAAAAAGAACAATATTTAAGCCACATTGGTGCTTCTTGCAAAGATTAAATTATTTCTTTCTGAAGGAATTAAAATATTTGACACACTGCAGGAGGCATCCACTTTTAGCAACAATGAAATCCTTAGTACTACTGAAGAAATAGAGTGGAATACTATATCACTGAAATGACAGAGTGAGCTGAATTCCTGAAAAATGCCTCTAAATGTAAAAAGATTAAAAACAAATTACTTTTATTCTCTGATTGTACGACTTTTATTTTCTGAAACAATAGCTTTGCCTTCTAGGTAAAAGGTTTGCACTGGACTTTAATCTTCAAAGCATATGTAAGCATGTATTTTTTTTATTTTAAGCTAAAACAGTTTTCATGATGAAGAATATAATTGGTTAGTTTTACTGCTTTACTTTCTTTATAGTGAAATATTTAATATATTTCATTTAACTAAACGCATAAATGTATTCCTAAATGTTTAACAAATACTTCTTGTAGAAGAATGTCATTAAATTAAAAGTAATAGAATTGGTAACTTTAAGATTATAAACATTAAGAATTTTATTTTATTTTATTTGTTTAATGTTGCTTAGTATGTGCATTGCTGAGTTAAGTGAATGCCAATCTATGTAATAGACTAATTAGAAATGTTAAAGTGCTGGTGATTTTGTTTTCCTTGCTCCTGTGAACACATTCCTTTCACAGGTTAAGGTGAAACAACTAACACTTAAGGAAAGATTGACAGCAAAATAATGCTCCCATTGTGTCAGAATGCTGGATTCTTGCTTGATTTTCTTCCACCTTCAGCTGCTCTAACGAAAATCTAGGTCAAAGTTCATCACAAGATATCCGTGAAAACAGTAAGGAACTTTCTTTTTCTTATTTTTTTTCAAGTATATATGTGAGAAATCTACTAAAAATAGCACATTTGTTTTTCTTTTCATAGAAGTGAATAATTGGTAAAACAAAAGATATAGTAATGTTTTATATTGAGCTGTTGCTGACATATAATTTGCTTACATGTTGCTGAATGTTAATAGCTTATGTTGTATTGTTATTAACTCTAACTGTACATATCAATGGATAGCAGTAAAGTTAGATATTTGTTACTGATTAGAACAGTTTAAAATATTAAAAGAATGTGAAACTTAAAGAGGAAATTAGCAGCTGCTGTGTGCCATGAGTTGTCATTTTCACATGCTGTAATCAAATTCTAAAGTCAGAATGTGAAGCTTAGATCAGAGCAGAAGTTTTCAATAGCTAAAACACACATTCAGATTAAACAAGAGGGAATTATTTCATATAGTCAATATTTCTTGTAATACTAGAAGTAATAGGAAGGGTAAACATATTATGAATAATATGCAAATGCACAAGGAATGAAATATAATATATATATAAGATTAATAAAAGAGCAGCATCAGTAAGTTAAGAAATAAATACACATACTATAAGCTGTAATAGAGAGCTGATGATTAAATAGCTCTTTGATGAGAGGATTTAGAAATACAAATTATATAGGATAAGATAAAATAATGCAAAAATAAGACAAAATATATATGCAAATAACAAACTGCTTATAAGAAATATGTATTAAACATACCTGCATATGGCAGAAATGTGAATATACAAGATATCATACAATGTACATATAAAATCATATAAGAAAATATTTGAAAATAATCTGAAAACCAAAATGTGAAGCTTGGTCATGTAAACGTTGAAGCTGTTTGTATATTGTATGCTATTAGATTCACTAAGACTACCTGAACTCATTTTGTAAGCTGAAATTTGAATTTTATATTGCTGAATCATAAATCCATTTTGATTGAAAGTAAAGTATGTTTTTCAATATGTTTGAACCAAGGAAGAGAGAATGGGATTTCATTTAAGCACATTGTAACTCTTAAATACAACATAGACTGCAGATATTTTTTACTCCATAGAAATAACAAGACATTCTCTTTGACCTCAGTAATGTACATATTTTATGAAGTAATTTAATAAGCTAAAGGATTTTTAAATATTTTGATATTTGTCATGTTAAGAGTGTTAAACAATTTTAATATATAGACAACTGTACTTTAAAAATTAATTCAGAACTTTTGTTAGATCTATAAAATAAGTGTGTATCTTTTAGCATGATAAATATATATTTGCATTGATTTTCCTTTTGTGTAATGGTTTTATATGAAAGGATTATTTGTCACCTGTAAGTTTACAGATATCTTTATTTCTTCAGGTCCTACTCTGTTATACTTATTTATTTAGAGATTTAGTTATAATAATGTTAAATAAGTGAATAATTTAAGAATATTTAATGGATAATGTATACTACTGTTACATAAATACACATATATTATACTATTTATTGGATTATTTAATATTTCTGATTAATAAAAGAAGATTATTAAACTTTTATGTAGTAATGGGGGTAGTTTTAAATGGCAAAATATTTACCAAAATGAATAGTTGCTTATTATTTTTTATTTATGTATGAATTTATATTAATTATTTATAAGTCACAGTATCTTTTGGCTAGTTTTTTGATGAATGTTTAGGTATTGATAGGTAGAGAGATAGTATAGTAGTTTGTCTATTCGATAGGCAAACTAGGAACTTTGTTATCCATGGTAGGTTGTGTTCTATTAGCAATAAATAGAGTTACAGTTGTAGACTTCTCTTTGGTTTTGGTATTTCTGAGTTTTAGTAGTTTATCCTGTAGAAAGGAAAAATTCAAAAAATGTGGAATGTTAAGATAGTGTTGAAGGAATGCATTACATTCTTATATATAATTAAATTAATATCATAGGAAGTTACCAGGTTATTGACCCTGAGGCCCTTACAAGCCTAGGCAAGAATTTAGCACATGTTCCAGCAAGTCAGCACCCTATGCCACTGTCCAGCAAGGACACACGTGGAATCCCAGGGGTGCATTTTCTTTTCCCCATCCAGTTATTTAGGTTGCGCTTAAAAAGGTTTAATGAGGTACTCTGCTTTATGTGGCAAGGGAGTCTATTCCAAAAAGGGGGAATCTATGGGACACAATTCTGTCCCACCAGTGAGTCCTATTGATGATACAGACCAGGTTGAGGTTGAGCATGCTGTTTACTTGAGTGGAGCTTAACTTGTGGATATGTAGCAGTCACATCAGGGTGAGGGTCCGAGATTGCTTTGTATGCCAGACAGAAGTCACCACTGAGGAGTCTGTAGGAGACTGCATAGAGGGACAGGGCTTTTAGCCTATCTGTGTAGGGAAGTTGTTTGAGGCTCTGGATTCTCTGGGTAAGGAACCTCTGTGGTCTCCCTAGCATGTGCTTTGTGAGGTACATTCCAAAAGGGGCATTGTACTCAATAATGGGTCTTATAAGGGAAGAATATAAGGATGTTATGACCACCTTTTCCCTGTATGAGATACCCTTACTAATGAGGTGGGCCATGTAGAAAGCTTTCTATACAACAGAGGCAATATAGGGATCAAAAGTAAGATTGCTATCATCCTGGGTGCACAAGTACCTCACGATTGATTGCATGTTTAACACCTTATCATCAATGTGATAATTTGTGGGGATGTCACTCTCTCCAAAATGGGTGGTGACGCATTTTTTGACATTCAGTTTGAGGCAATGTTTCTGGCACCAGTCATTTATTTGGATGACACTGTCTTGGAAGATATTCACATCATTAGGGGAATTGATGACAGCACCCAGCTTGCAGTCATCTGCAAACTTGGTCAACCATAGCCCACTAGATTTGGCCTGCACCTCCAAGACGTATATCCAAAACAGCAGAGGCCCCAAGACAAATCCCTGGGGTACACCACTTGTTACAGGTCTACTACTTGTGGTGGCTTCCCCTATTTTGACTAGGTGGGTTCTATTAGTGAGCCAGTTTGCTACCCATCTGGTTTACATATGGATTGATGCCTAGTTGAGAGAGTTTATCTATTATACCTGAGTGGGAAATAGTATCAAAGGCTTTGACCAGGTCAAGGTAGGCAGTGTGCACCTTCTTCCCCTTGTCTATGGCCTTGATGACTGTCTCAAAGAAGTTGGCCAAATTTAATAGGCATGACCTCCCCTTTACAAAACCAAACTGTGTGGGATCAAGTGTCTGGAGGTTGCCAATGTCACTGTTAATGAGGTCCATGATAATCCACTCCATGGACTTGCAAATCAGGAAAGCTAGACTGATGGATCTATCATTTTCTGTATCATTGGACACTCCATCTTTATGCAAAGGGATGACAGTAGCTGTCCTCCACTTGGATATAACAAAGCCGGTACTCAGACATTGGTTGAATAGAGTGCCTAATAGTGCTGCAAGTTCCTGCCTGTGTTCATGTAGGATTCAGCCTGAGATGTTATCGGGTCCCATGGAGGCTGCATTTTTTGCCTTTGAGAGGGCAGTGATGACTTGCTCCCTAGAGATAAGGGGAGGAGGGCAGGTACTGGGGTTGTCCTGTTTTACTGATGGGGGACAGAGGAGTGACGTTTTCACTGCACTGGTCTGCCAGCAAGTTGGCTATATCTACAGCATTTGTGTATGTGATGTCCTTGACCACCAGTTCTGAGCAGATTTGGGTGCCTCTCTTTAGACTGCAGATATATGTGAAGAAGGCCTTATGATTGTCTTTAATAGATGTGGCCAGTTTGGTGGATAAAACTGTCATATTATTTTGTAAAAGAAATCTTTCTAAATGCACAGTATGGATAGATTTAATCTATTATCTATTAATGTAAATGGGTTAAATAATGGCAACAAAAGGAAGTCGTTAATAAGGTAACTAAGATTACA